>NW_007726671.1:513566-555491 GCF_000696425.1 Galeopterus variegatus
CGGAAAAAGCCAAAAGAAAAAAAAAAAAAAAAAAAAAAAGAAATGGCAATATTTTACATATAATGGGTTACATAAAGTACTGTATATTATTAAAATTAATTTCATATGTTTCTTTTTAAATTTTATAATGTGCCTACTAGAAAATATAAAGTTACATATGTGGCTCCTAGTATGTTTCTATTGGATAGTGCTTAGGATAAAGGGTTTTTTTCCTTAACCATGTTACGTATGTTACCTTTTCATAAAATTAAAAACTAATAAGTAAATGAAATAAATTAGAGGAAACACAGCAGCATTTTGGAAATGACATACAAATTCCAGATATCCTATACCTAATAGGCTTTTTTGTTTTTAAATTGTGGTCCTAATACACTTTTAAATCAAGTTGAATTTGTGAGCCATAAGGAAATGATTAAGAACTGCGTTCTTCTCTTTCCTCAATAGCTACCTCTTCTACAAAATGAGCCCCAGGAACAAGCCTCACACTGGGAGCCCTCTCAACACACCAGAGACCATTAGCATCTGTGAATCCTTCTCACCGGCATCAGAGTATAAAAGCCTTGACTCAAGGCCAAGTTGCCTCCTTGGACTCACTTTCTCCAAGGCCTCTCCCAAGGCCCAGGCCATGCCCACAGCACACACTTAGAGGAGGCGACTGGCTGGTTCTGAGCCTTAATGCTCAGATAAGTTTCAGACACAAGGAGTGAACTTGGGGTCACTGCTTGCTTTCCTTTTGCTTTTGCCTGTTGGAATAGTACACTGAAAAAAACAGTGGCTCAAAATTCCAGATAATTTTTAGGGGTGATAATGGTATTATGATAGTTATAGGGAGTTTTTTGGTTTTTTTCCCATAGAGCGCCTTATCTTTTAAGAGACATACTGAGACACTTATGGATGATGTCTGGGATTTGCTTCAAAATAATCCAGATTGGGGCATGGGGTGAGGGTGGAACTGAAACAAGACTGGCCGTGAGCTGATAGTTGCTGAAGTGGGGTGATGGCTTCATGGGACTTGGGACACCATGCTCTCTACTTCTGCCTATGTGGGAAATTTTCCAAAAGTGTTTCAGGGAGTAAATTCTTCTGTTTTTCTATACCAAAGGACCCTGAAGAGGGTTGATTCTCTTCTGTGTTATAATGGAGACACTATGGGAAAGCTGCTGGAGAGGATTGGATGGTCTCAAGCAGTCACTTCTATAGCCACTGACTGGTATATTTCAAAAGGAACTCACTTTTCCATACTGGCCAGCCATAAAAAAAAAAAAACTGGAGAGGATTGGATGGTCTCAAGCAGTCACTTCTATAGCCACTGACTGGTATATTTCAAAGGGAACTCACTTTTCCATACTGGCCAGCCATAAAAAAAAAAAAATTTTTTTAAATAAAAAATAAAAGGAACTCACAGTACAAATAATATTTGGGAGTATAACTGTAAACTAAAGTCCTTGCAGTCTTGCCAATGGCTGATACCTAAACATCTCTTGGGGCAAAGATTCCCAAACCTGCCTGGCCATGTGGGTTCTCAGAGTCCTCACTGAACACCAAACTCCCAGGCCCCTTGACTAGCCTTGCTGACACCCACTCTCCAGGAGAGAGCCTGGGATCTCTGCTTTTCACATGAGCCCCTGGCAATGATTCCACAGGGCAAACATTGATGGGGGTGTGGAGGTCTTCTAGTACAACTCCAGTAACTGAAAAGAAAAACAAGCAGCATATCCCCACGCTGGGAAAGACCAAGCTAAGTCATCTCATGAGTTAAAAGCCACATGAGTCAGTAAGCTTTGGGAGGGTAGTGGGGAAGGAGACTGGGGTGGAAGCGCCAGGCAAGGGCTCTGCAGCCACTATCTCTGGGAGAAGTTCCTACCCCAGGCCCAGCTTTACCTAGAGTCTGCATGGCTTGCTGGCTCTGCTGGACCTGCTGGGACATCATCCTGCTGATTCCCATGAGACTCTCTGTGATGGCGCTGGATGTCTGGGCCAGGCTCCCTTTGGTGGTTTTCCTAAAAGTCCAGAGGAGGCAGGAGGAATGTCAACAAAAGCCCCACTGCCAAAAAGCCCCTATTCAAATGAGATCCCATTTTTTACCTATCAAATTAGTACACATGAAATGATCACAGTCAATGCTGGCAAGGGTGTGCTAAGGCCATGCTCTTGTAGACCGTTAGTAGGAATGTAAACTGGTACTCCCTTTTGTAAGGCAATTTGCCAATACATATTAGGATCCTTAGGAATGTTTATTCCTTTGACCCAATAATCTCATCCCTGGAAATCTCTCCAAAGGAAATATCCAAAAATGGATAAAGACTTAAGTTTTAAGATGTGCTCTGGCATATTATTTACAATACTGAAAAACTAAAATTTAAATATACACAAACAGGGAATTGGTTGATACAATGGAGTAATATCTACTATTAAAATGAGGTTTAAAAAGTTTTTTTAAAAACCATCAAGTTTTATGCTATAATACTAACTGAAAGATTAGAATACTAATTTTATATATAGCATGATTTTAACTTTGTAAAAGATATGGGAGGAGGCAATATACCAAAACGTTCATGAGGTAACAATTCATTTTGTAATTCATACTTTTCTTATTTTACCAATTTACTACAAATAAGCATGTATTTCTTTCACACTTTTGAAAAAATATTACAAATAATAAATAAAAATAAAATTATTTTATAACAATTTAACAAAATAAAATAATATAATAAAATTAAATTGTTTTCTCAAGCTAAAAACGGGTTCCCTACAGTGAGTTGTACAGCTTCCCAATTATCTATTCTATTATCAGAGCCCAGAAAGACAGAAGGACAGGTACCTTTGCCTTAAGGGATCTCCTCCCTGGAGAAGTTCTGCTTTCTCTAGGTTGTCGATGGCAATTTTGCATGTGAGATTAGCTTTCCTCCATGAGGTCTGATTGCTGGGATCAGAAGGGTCATGCATGAGTTTCTGTTGACTCCACCAGGCTGTTAGTTCAAATCAAAACAGTGCTTTTTTCCAGCAAAGGAGCAGGAGCGATGGGAAAGGCCACCCAGGTGTAGCCCACAGAGTCCATCCCCACCTCCCGCCACTTCCTCCTCTTGGTTGCCCCAACAACTGCTCTATCTTGGGCCTAACAGCTCTATTCTGGACACTGGAGGCCATCTCTGCCTCCTGGAAGTTCTTTTTTTTTTTTTTTTGTCTTTTGTCTTTTTTCCGTGTCCGGCAACGGATCGCAACCCTCAGTGTTGCCCCCGTACCGGACCGGGGACCGGCAACGGGATTGCAAACCTCGGTGTTGCTCCCGCGCCTCGCTCAGCCAGTGAGCGGGAACCGGTCTGTATGTGGGATCCGAACCCTCGGACGGGAGCGCCGCCACGCTTCCCAAGCGGCGCACTATCCAGTGCGCCACCGGGCCGGCCCCTCTGCCTCCTGGAAGTTCTGTAGCTGTCCTGTCCCCCCAGGCAGCTGGAGGGGCTGGAAACATGGCACTCCTCTGTTTACTGCCCCACCATGGCTCCAGACTTCAGAGTCACATCAAAACTCCCCAGCTGGTACCTCTAAGGCTTTTCTGCTCTGACTAGTGCACTGGCTGGTTCTGTTCCTGGAAAGGCATGCCTTGCTCATCATTATATCTCCAGGACCTAGAACAACTATTTCTGGCTCCTCAGCTGCTCAGTTAATATATCTTCTAATAAGTAAAAAGATCACAAAAAGACAGTCTTTCTCAATATTTCTTCAAGGTTTGCTGTTCATTACATACTACAGACCACTCATGGCCAATAAAAACATATTGTATTAGCAGGGCCTGGTTTGACATTTGTCTACATTCTTTACCTAATCTCTCTTGTGAGTGATAACTCAAATTTGGTGAAAACTCCCTGGGCTTAGCAATGCAACCTTTGTTGACAGACTATAAAAAAGCTAATCGAGTCCCTCTGAGAATCAAACCCATGCTCCAGAACCCTTATGCAGCTGGCTCAAATCAATTGTGTTAATCCCTGGAAATAATCAAAAATTAAAACAAAGATGCCAGAAAATGCTCACATCAATAAAAAAGAAAAATAGAGTACATGAACTGATAGGGTGTTTTTCTAATAGCACATCTATGCTGAAGGTCTTCGAATGGGCTCTCTGAAATTTAAATAGCATCAGCTATACCATATCATACCCGCCATTTAAAAAGAATTAATTACATTTCAAACTATGTGTAAGGGAGTTCTGCAGGCGTGGGATACAGAGATGAATGGGCAACAGTGCCTGCCCTCAAGGGCTCACATTTACTGGGGAGAAAGACAAGCAAACAAATACAGTGTGACAATCACGAGAACCCAGGCAAGCACAGCTGCTGTTTCAACATACAACTGCCAGAGTGTTAACTTACTACCTTTTCTCCTCTAGCCTGTAACTCCACATCATGCACAGCCATTCCGAGCTTTATACCCATGCTAAGTTAATTGTGTCAGGCATAACTTCCTATGCTTTATACAACAGCTCCTCTTTACTTGATGTTTATAGTCTAAGTACCCTTGGTTGTTGAGGAAAGCAAAAGCCATCCCAACGGAAAGTAATCACGAGTGAGCCAAGCACTAGAACACCGCTCACCACTCACACACTCCACCCTGCTTGGACTGGCCTCCACCAGCCCATGTCTTTGTCAGCCTGTCCCTTCCTGGTGGCTGGCTGGGTGTTACACAACAGCTGCTGTCAATGAGAAGGATGCTGGAGAATCACTCAAATCAGAAGCAAAGCCACAGACAAATGCAGACCTGGCAGGGTTAGACCAATGAACAAGGGATGAAGAGAAAACTTACAGAGATGACATAGCAGGGGCTTCAAAACAGAATGATCCAGAGGACTGGGAAAGTTGATGGAGCCCTCAAAAATTTTTGCAACAACAACCCTCTTTATGATCATGGTAAAAAGTCGAAATGTGAAGGGAAAGGTACTATTTCATGTTGTCAGACAATTTTGTTGGAAAAGTTATACCTCTCCCAATTCAATATCAAGAAATAGCACTCAGCTGCAATTATAACCTCAATTTTGTTTAACATAACGTAAGCTTATTTACATTTTTTGTTTTATTTTTTTCAGATAACATCCTATTAAAAACCTTCTATATTTTGGTCCCTCTTAACTAGGTTCACTTTCAGTGGATTTTTTCTGGTACCAATTATCTATAGATCAAAACAACCCTATATTACAAAAGCAATCATATTTTTTGTTTTTTAAAAATATAAAATACAGGGGCCGGCCCGGTGGCGCACTGGATAGTGCGCCGCTTGGGAAGCACGGCGGCGCTCCCGCCCGAGGGTTCGGATCCCACATACAGACCGGTTCCCGCTCACTGGCTGAGCGAGGCGCGGGAGCAACACCGAGGTTTGCAATCCCGTTGCCGGTCCCCGGTCCGGTACAGGGGCAACACTGAGGGTTGCGATCCGTTGCCGGACACGGAAAAAAGACAAAAGACAAAAAAAAAAAAATATATATATATATATATATATATATAAAATACAGTATAATGTTAAATATGCTTTTGTGAACTATGCATAGCTCCTTCTGCCCATATAGACCCTGCTTATCCCTCTCCCCCACCCCCCATTTGAGACTTACAGAACATTCAGCCTGTGTGTAAATGACACAATTAAGTCAACATACAACCAGGTTTATTAACCTAACACATGCACAAAGCTCACAGGAAGCAAGTGACCCAGCAGAAGCCACTGGCAGTCCCTGCCTACCTGAGCATCTGCTTTTTGTGATTCTCCACTTCCTGAAGTAGAAGTTGCTTTTCCGACTCTTTGTCTTGCTCTTTAGCTGACTGCTCAAGCTCCTTTGGGGGAAAATAGCTCTGTGTTAAAAATGATTTTAAAAGCCAATGTGAAAACAGAAGAGCACTTCTATTTCTGGCGGGTGCTAATGACAGCACTTGAAGAACCCTTTTAAGACAGAACATGTAGGAATGCTGGGTAATATATAACACACTTCCTTTGAATATACATGCTCCTCAACTTACATCAGGGTCATATACCCTGATAAGCCCCATCATAAGTTAAAAATATCCTAAGTCAAAAATGCATTTAATATACCTAACCTACGTCATAGCTTAGTGTAGCCTACTTTAAAAGCTCAGAACACTTACATTAGCCTAGACTGGGCAAAATCATCTAACGCAAAGCCTATTTTATAATAAAGTGTTGAATGACTCGTGTAATTTAGTGAATACTGCACTGGAAGTGAAAAACAGAATGGATGTATGGACACCTGAAGTACAGTTTCTATTGAATGTGTATTGCTTTTGCACCATTGTAACGTTGAAAAACCCTAAGTTGAACCATTGTAAGTTGGGGACTTCTGTAAATAGCTAAGTTTGCAAGAAAGTAAGGAAAATTCCTACAGACCAAAAGTGAGAAGGGAACTAAAAGCCAGAGAAGTCAGTCTGTGAGTGACAGACAGCTGTCCTGGAGTGGGAGGTGCTGTTCCCGCAATCTTAAGCATGCCTGAAATGAAGAAGAAAAAAAGAAAAATGACAAAATATGAGCCCACTGATCCTACACTTAGATATCATGGGAATATCAAACTGCTGTGTGTTTCCAAATGCTCGCTCTCAATTTCTGCACCTATTTCATTAGAGACCAGTAACAGTTTGAGAGTTTTAAAACTCATTTAAGGAACAGAAAAATGAAGTCTCAGGCCATCTGAGGCTGAGGCTGGAAATTGGAACTGAGTACACCACAAATCCCAGGACCCACAAAAGGTTATTTGCTCAGTGAAAAGGTCTGGGAAAATGTCTATCCACCAGTACAGAATGAAAATACGGACACTTGTCTTCCTTCTGCTGTGGGTTCTGAATAGAGGGGTAAAAAGAAAAATCTCCCCTGAGAATTTATAACCAGGGAGCTGTCCTCACACTGATCTGGGGTTCAATTTATCTTCTCTGAGTGGTTTGAGAACCTCCAGGAAGAGAAATTAACATAAAAAACATTCCCAGACTTGTGATAATCCCAGGAGACCTGGCAGAAAGCAATTGCAAAAACCTCTGGAGAGACTTGCCTTTGACCCAGGCTGCACTAAGTCCCACAGATGAGGTCAGCTGAAGATGAATGCTCACAGTCCAAGATAACTAAACACCAAGGAACCAATCCACCACAAGTGAGAGTCAGCAGACAACCAGTAGTATTAGAGCCCCAAGAATTTCAGATGATAGAACTATCCAACAGACTATAATTAAAGACGTCATTACACCTCAAGTCTCAAATAACCCCATTCCAATTTTAATCCGCTTCCTAAGTATTAAACAGATTAAAATTGGAATGAGATTTTTTTTAATAGATTAAAACAGGTTCCAGCCTAAATCAAACTACTGATCTAAAACATCGATGTATTAGCTCATTTATGTACTAATTTATTTAGATACTCATTTATATACTAATTTGCACACACTGGTCTGGAACAAGTATATGTATCCACCATTTCAATAACTCAGAGATGATTTCCAATTTACTGGAAATAAATTTATTTCTTTATTGCCTCCAAATATTGCTCAGGTAGAGAAAAAAAGAAATAATCAACTGTGAATTGGAAAACTTTTGCCAAAGTAATTAGTTAATTATTTGCATAATTATTTGTTTAAAATCTATATTCCCTACTTGAATATAAATTCTTTGAAAGCAGAGCTGTCTCTAGTGTTCATATACATATTCTTTATGCCTGGCACATATTAAGCACTGAATAAGTGAATGGAAGAATGGGTGCATGGGATGAGCAGAGCTGTCTCTAGTGTTCATATACATATTCTTTATGCCTGGCACATATTAAGCACTGAACAAGTGAATGGAAGAATGGGTGCATGGGATGAAGGGAGGGAGGAAAGGAAGAAGAAATGTACAATTTCCTCTCAAAAGGTTACCTGGAAGTTCTGTCACAGAGAACTAGCAATAGTTCTAGAGAAAATAACAGGGGCAGAGTAGCTGTCAAATTCCAGTTTGAGAACCATATGTACAAAGACAGACACATAGATATTTACACATAGTCAAAGCCCAACAATTACTATGTGTAGGACATCATATTTTGAGGATATGAGGCCAATTTTCTTCTTGTATCATACAATCTTCTTGCAAATACACAAAAAAGACATTCATGTAAGAGCTAAAAATATCAAACAAAAATTTTATATTTATTTCCATGTATAAAGAGAGTATGTGAATGCTTAGGAAACAGATTAAAATTGGAATGGGGTTATTCATTTGGTAACCATGTACTTATTAGGTCCTTACTAGGTGCCAGGGATACACTGGTGCTCAAGGTGCTGACATTACTGGGGGGGGAGGGGGGCATAATAAATACATAAATGAATTGGTGAGATAATCTTAATTAGTGAAGGAAATATACACCGGATGAGCATATTTAACAAAAAGATATTTTTTTAAAAAAGAATAAGGAAATACTCATACCGGAAGTGGTAGGTATAGTGGAGAACTGAAGTCATGCTGAGTTGAAGAAAGGTCTGTTACGAAATAAATTAGCTTTAAACCTTGGCTCACTTGGGAGAGTGCGGCGCTGGGAATGCCGGGGCCGGGGCCGTGGCCGCGGCCACAGGTTCAGATCCTATATAGGGATGGCTGGTGCGCTCACTGGCTGAGCATGGTGCGGACTACACCGTGCCGAGGGTTGCGATCCCCTTACCGGTCAAACAAACAAACAAAAAGTATCTAAATAAATGTCCTTTGATAAAGAATTGGCTAAAAAAATTACAGGTGTAAAAAAAAAGAATGAGGAAGGTCTCTAGTTACTCATTTCCAATACATATTGGTAAATTTAAAAAAGCAATGTTTTAGTATGCTACCTTTTAGATGAAAAACAGAGAAGAAATAAGAAAATACATTTGTATTTTTTAATATTTGCATAGAGAAACTCTGGAAAAATACATAAGTAACAAAAGTGGTTTTACCTGTTTGGAAGAGGAGAACAGAGAACAAATAAAGGACATAACTGAGACTTTTCAACTGTATGAGGGCACTTCAAAAAGTTCATGGCAAAATTTGTATTATCTCTTAATTCTATTTTTTCACAAACTTTTTGAAGTACCCTTGTATGTTGATATTTAGATACATATACACACGTACATAAAACATGTGAAAGCAATACCTATGAAAAAATAAAAAATTAAAATGATTAAATCAGTGCCAGAGATGGAAGCAGAAGGAAATCAGCTATAGTGACACGGCTGAAATTGTAAAGTTAACTCCTATGACAAAAACTGCATATTTTCAATTGCCCTTGAAAATCCCATAGGAAGGCAACACACAGGACACAGACATATTGTTTTTCAGGGGTCCAGCTGGTCTGCTTTTCTATCAGCTTTGGAACAGACTGTCATTTTCTGTTAAGCAACAACAGAGTTGTTGGCTGGCCTTTGGGGCTATGTTAAATGAAAAGCACAAGTCCCCAGTACCACACGCAGCGAGACCAGGTGCCCTCAGACCCACCCAGGGATGGGCAGACCCACACCACCCATCTCACCCTCACTGAGGGCACAGCAGTAGAAACATTTCCACTATTCAAACTGCTACTTCTAACTCTCTAGTGTTTTTTGAGATGGCACATATACTATAGTATATAGTTAAGGAAGATGCTGGGCAAAGTGAGAGCATGAAAAAAACCCAGGAGATCCTGGTGATGGATTGAGGCGGAGAATGAATGAATGGGTTGGAGAGAGTGACAGAGAAGAGAAAGCAGTTGAAGTGACCTCAGAGGTTTGGACAATAGTGTCCCTGCCATCCATTTGTTGACAGAGCTGGCAGTGTTCCGCTATCAGGTTCCTCATTTATACCTGGAGAGTAGGTTAGTAGAGTCAGCCTCATTGTCTAAATGTTTACCACTCCCTCCAGTTGGTATCTGAAGAAGCTGGACAGCTCTCAAGCAAATGTAAGTCCCAGGACTGAGCCCCTTTCACTGTTACCCATTTTCAGCATCTCATTTCTGCAACCACTCACCTGTATTCTGTGCCGTAACTGTTGAAACTTCTCTTTCACTTTAGTATTTAGTTCAGTAAGTGCACTTAAGGGTCCTGAACAATCACGTATATCCTAGGAGACATTGAAGAAATGAGGGGCCTATCTTGAGGCAATGAAATAAAATGACATCATCTGCACAGTGAGAGATTAGCTCAGACCACAACTAAACTGGCCTACTGGCTGTAATTCATCCTGATCTTTGCGGTTTACCTCTGCAACACAAGCAAAAACATTATCATGTACATTTTTCTCATTCCTCTTTAGATTAATGTTGAGCAGGTAATATAAAAGCATAGAAAGAGACACAACTCTGCCTTGACCTAATTATTAGTCCCTAAAGTTTAATAAAACATCACCTGGCCAATGTGACAGGCTTAACATAGCTTGTATTCCGAACAATAACGGATATCCAAAAGTGATACTGTAACTTCAGATCCTTCCAACTCCACAATCAGGATGTTTAAATCTCTGGTATCATATAACAAGATTAACTTCTTCATCCTGATTTTGCAAACCATCTGTTATAAGTCACAGGGTTTATAGACATATCTAAGAGTAAATTTAGAATTTGTTTCTGGACATTCAGAATTGCTGGAGCCAGGTTTTACAGCAGGCTCTAGAGCCAGACTACATGGACTCAAATCCTGGCTATAGCAAAGTATTAGCTGTGTAACACTGAAGAAGTTACTTAAGTTCTCTGTGCCTATCACAGCGTTACCTACCTCATAGATAATGTATATATGTAAAGCACATAGCAGAGCAGCTGGAGCACAGTAAGAGTGCAATACATCTAGTTATAATCAATCTTTCTCGTGAGCAATCACAAGAACCCAAATGTTAAGACAGAGTACAAAAGGGGCCTAAGCAGTTTTTTTTTTTTTTTTAAGATGACCGGTAAGGGGATCTTAACCCTTGACTTGGTGTTGTCAGCACCAGGCTCACCCAGTGAGCTAACCGGTCATCCCTATATAGGGATCCGAACCCGTGGCCTTGGTGTTATCAGCACCACACTCTCCCCAGTGAGCCACAGGCCGGCCCCGCCTAAGCAATTTAAATTACACAAAAAGGTAATTTCATTTGTAGGAATCCTAAGTTAATTTTTCTAGAATTGACCCAGAAGTTTTGTCACTTATACATTGGAGAATCAAAGTTCAAGAAGTTTAAATGTTTGCATCAATCTTCTGTCACTTGCTCTCTGGCGTGCTCATTAAATCACACTTCCTTGGGGCCAGCCTGGTGGCGCACTGCTACAGTGCGCCGCTTGGGAGCGCAGCGGCGCTCCAGCTGAGGGTTCGGATCCCACATACAGACCGGCCGCTCACTGGCTGAGCAAGGTGCGGGCGCAACACCGAGGGTTGCGATCCCGTTGCCGGTCCCGGTCCGGTACGGGCGCGACACTGAGGGTTGCGCTCCGCTGCCGGTCACGAAAAAAGACAAAAAAAAAGAAAAAAAATAAAAAATAAAATAAATCACACTTCCTTGCATCATATGATAAACTATTAATTTGCATCTGGTTTACCTGGGAATCCCTACTTTCCATAGCTTGTTACAGATTCTGTAACCATTCTCTCTAATGGTTGGTGACATTTGTTAGAAATGGAAACGATTTGCTTAAAACCAAGATTTAAAACTCTTGGTTTCTTTTTGCTAAACTCATGGAACCATTTCTATATTCCTAACTCTTGCCTGCGTCAACCGGTTTACTGCACTACTGCCTTCTACCTCAAATGGCTTAAGGCAAAGCACCTCACTTTTCCCATTTGTAAAACGTAGCAGAGACTCTCAGGTGCTTTTCTTAGGCCGACTTTCCCACTCTGGGTCCCTGCTTTGCCACTGTCTGCCTTAGATTCCATGCCTTGGCGCTCTACTCAATTTCCTTATTTACAAAACCACAACTACTGTCCCGGTTACGTTCATTGCAGCCGGTGCCTCCCTTAACAGGTGGTGTTGGGTGCCACGGGGCGCCACGGGGCACCAGACCAGAACTGGCAGCAGGGAGCGGGGCTGACGACTTCTGGGAGTTGCCAGATGACTGGGAAGGAGGTGTCAGAAGGCGGAGCCAAAGGCCGGCCCGGTGGCGCACTGCTACAGTGCGCCGCTTAAGAGCGCGGTGGCGCTCCCGCCGAGGGTTCGGATCCCACATACAGACCGGCCGCTCACTGGCTGAGCGAGGTGCGGGTGCAACACCGAGGGTTGCGATCCCGTTGCCGGTCACGAAAAAAGACAAAAAAAGGAAAAAAAACAAAAAAAAGAAGAAGGCGGAGCCAAGCAAGGCGACGGGAAGGTTGTGAGGTGGTCAGAGGCGAGGCATCAGCCAGGGGTGTGGGTCGGAGGGGTTCAAGCGGGGCCACCAAGGAGTAGCCTGGTCAGGGGCGGGATACATGGGAGTGCCCCAGAAGAAGGCGAGCCAACGGCACCCGGATAGAGGGCCAAGGCCAATGGTCACGGGAACTGGACCAAATGGGGACGACAAGGGGGTAGCCGGCCATGGGACGGGGCCAACGGCCTGAGAGACTTGATCAAATAGGGAAAGTTCGGGAGTGAGACTGCCGAGCTCACACGAGGTCAGCGAGCTTGGGTTAGCGCCGCTGGAGGCCCGCAGGGGTCCCGGGAATCAGTACCTGGATAAGCGCCTTCACCTCCAGGTCGAATTTGACGATCTCTTGGTTACAGATCCGTACGTGGACATCTTGGGGAGCCGCCATGTTGGGGACGCCGGCTACGGGCAGCGGCTGTGCCCAAGTTCAAACGCGTATTCGCACCGCCGTCTTCCCTCCCCGCCTGGTCTCGCAGCAGCGCCCCCTAGAGACAGACGTGAATGGCAAACGAGGGTCGCCGCGCCTAGTCGTGGAGACTTTCCTGACACGTGAGGGGAAATCAGCCTCTGCTCTCGGTTTGGCCCTAATAAAACGAAGAAGGGAAGAAGGAATATCAAGAACGGTTAATAGCGGTGTCTTTCCATCTTCCGTCTATCATCCATTCTAAAGACCGCATATTTTTAGCATAAAAGAAAAAAAGACTGGAAGTATCAATTGGGATGTCTCTGGAAGGTGCAATTAACAATTTTTTTTATATTTTCTTTTTTTTTTTAAAAGATGACCGGTAAGGGGATCTTAACCCTTGACTTGGTGTTGTCAGCACCACGCTCAGCCAGTGAGCGAACCGGTCATCCCTATATGGGATCCGAACCCGGGGCCTTGGTGTTATCAGCACCGCACTCTCCCGAGTGAGCCACGGGCCGGCCCTTTTTTTATATTTTCTACAGTGAATATAAATTGTGGAGTAAAAGAAAAAAATGATTTAAAAAAAATTTTTAATGTACGGAATTCAAGTCAGGTCACTAAAGCACCTTTTATCAGTCCATCACCTGGTCCAAGGGATTTTTCTAAAACGGAACTGATCAAGTCACCTCCCTGCTTACACCTTCTGTGGCTCCTGGCGGTTTCCTTTTGTGTACAAATGGATTTGTTAAATCCACCCCGCTGTAGTTAAGTTTTGATGGATTCATGTTTGGTTTCTGTGGCTGGTGGGAACAGGGATTGAACCCTAAACTTTGGTGTTAGCACCTCGCTCTAACCAGCTGAGCTAACCGGTGAGCTTCGTGTAGTTTTGTCTGTCTGTCTGTCTGTCTATCTTTAAAGAAAATGTAATTTTGTCTGTCTGTCTGTCTATCTTTAAAGAAAATGTAATTTTATTAATATTATATTTCACATTCTAAGATGTTGTTGTAGAGCAGTTGGGAGTGAGGGGGAGAGGGGGAAAGGGAAGGAAATGAGACGGAAGGAGGAGGGGTGGGATTGAGGCCTGTGGCACTCCTCTCATTTCCACAGGGGAGACTGGGGGCTTCCAGTGCTGGCTTGGTCATTGCTGGGCTGGGTGCAGATGTCAGGGGGGTGTGGAAAAGCCCTTGCCCCCCACCGTCCCAGCTCGGGAACCTGGGGCGCTTCCTGTGGTGGCTTGGTGGTCACCGCTGGTCTGGCTGTGGGTGTCAGGGGGAGCTTCATGTAGTTTTGATAGGAGTAATGCCAGAGCAAACCCTCAACAGATGGTGGCTCTTTTATTTTTATTATTAAATAATACAAGTTTCTTAGCTGGCTATTAAGGCCATCAGAACCCACTGCACCCCACCGGACCCCCTTCCTCGAGTCCTCAAGCTTCTGGATCTGTAGCCTTGGAATATGGTGTTCCCTCTTCCTAGAAGGCTTTCTCCATTGGCCCTCACCCCATCCACTTTTGTTCAGTTCACTTCAGCAAGCACAGACTGTAACTAGCTGTGTTCATGTCTTTTAATCCTCACAACCACCCTTGAAATAGGTAATACCCCAGTTTTACAGATCAGCAGATGGCCTGAAGGTAGATTAAAACAAAACAGACAACGCTGCCCCAACTTGAAAAGTGGCAGAGCCTTGACTGAAAGCCATTTCTTCCCTTTGGATAGTGTTGTACAAGCGGGACTCTGTGCTCACCCATCCGTGTTCCTACGGCACTCTGCACACCCTCCCTTAAAGTGTTCAACACACCACTGCACCAAATAGAGAGGCAGCGTACTGCAGGCTTGGGTATTTACCCGGGCTCGAATCCTGCTCTATAACCCACTTCACGTCTCTGTTCCTCAGTCTCCCTAGAGGCTAACTGCTGATAATCAATAGCACTTACTTCATAGGTTTGGTTACAGAATTAAATGAGATAATACATGAAGAGCACCAAGCACAGTGTGATAATGTGGCACAGGCTAATTCAATGCCCTGTTAGTTGCTATTATTACATTACTAACCAACATTTTGGGAGCACTTCCTATGTGCCAGGCACTTTGTACTAAGTGTTTATGTGCATCATCTCACTTAACTCTCACAACTCTATGAGGTTAAAAAAACAACAACAAACAAAAAAAAACAGGACAGGGAGGAATGACTTGGCCAAAGCAAATGAAGTTACCAGGTCAAAGAATGTATGCATTTAAAAATTCTGACACATACTATCAAATTGCTCTTCATAGGGATTATATCAATTTACACTCCTGAAAGCAATGTTGTACAAACCTGTTTCCCACTGCCTTGCCAACCTGGCATGTTAACAGACATAAGGGTTTTTGCCAATCTGATTAGGTGAAAAATGCCTTCTTTTAGTTTGCATTTCTCTTATCATGAATGAGGTTGAGGCTGTCTTCCCTATTTGTATTTAGTTTATTATTCGCTCATTTTTCTATTGGGTTTTTAGTCTTTTTTCCTATTAGTTTCCGGAACTCTTGATATATTGAGAGGATTAGCCCTTAGAGATGATCTGCAAAGCTTCTAGGTTTTTTGTTTTATTCTACACAATTTTGACTTGTCTTATGTTTGGGGCCTTAAAGATGATTTTATTTTGTAATTTTGTTGAACATAGAATTAATCAATCTCCATTTATGACTCCTAGATTTGGGGTCCAAGTCAGTAAGGCCTTCCCCACCCCCAAGGATTTAAAAGAAATGCCTACATTTCCTTCTAGCATTTCTATGGTTTCTTTTTTTTTACATTTATATCTTTATCCATTTTGAAATGTTTGATTTATGGTGTGAGGTATAAAGCCAACTTTATTTTTTCCAGAATGTTACCCCGTTTTTTCAACATTATTTACTGAAGAGTCCGTCTTTTTCTCATTGATTCTGGATGCTACATTTGCCATACTAAATTGTCATATATACTCATATTTGAGTCTATTTCTAGACCTTACATTCTTCTTTATTGGCCTGTTTATTCATTCATGCACCAAAACCACACTGCTTTGTTATAATTTTATAATGAGTTTTAGTATCTGCTAGGATTAAACATCCCGTTTCTTCTCCTCCTCCCAGCATCTTCCAGCTATTATTTTTTCTACATGTAAATTTTTTTATTTTTTGGCAGTGGGCCAGTATGGGTATCGACCCTGGACCTTGGTGTTATCAGCACTACGCTTCTAACCAACTGAGCTAACCTGTCAGCACCCACATGTATATTTTAGTAGTTTTTTAAAAAAACTTCTTGATGTTTTATTAGGATGACATTTTTAACTTAGAATTAACAGCTTTATGTTGACTGCTCCTGTTCAAGAACTTGGTATATCTTTCCATTTGTTCAAGTTTTCTTGTGTGTCCTTCACAGTATTTTAATGTTTTCTTTTTCTAGACCTTGTACATTTTCGGGCGATATTTTACAATTACAGCCTTTTAAAGAAACTGAGGTTGACATTCCTTAAGTGTCTTAAGTGTTTTGGATCCTTGAGTAGAAGCTATTTAGGACAGGCAGAGAAGCCCAAAGCCAACACTTGGCAGATCTGCTCACATGCCCTTCCACCCCTTTCACATCATGCTTCTTGCTGGAAATTTCTATGCAACCAACAGTTCCCAGTTGCATCTCTATGCAGCAGCTGGAGAAAACATAGCTCCCTTTTTCTCCACCTTCCAACATACTCCCTTCTAACAAAGAGACCCAATCTCAAACTCTTAAGCTAGAGGCCATGTCTGAGGGACAGGTGTGCTTTCTGGTGAGTTTATGCATCCCATCACTGATTACTCCCAACTTGTTTTGCTCCATCACTTTTACCCACTGATGCTGAGACTCACTTTGTGTTCCTAAATCTGCCAGATTTGGGCTTTTCTTATTGGTCTTAAGATTCTAAGGCCCTTATTTCACTCCTACACAGACTCCCTTCCAAATATTGCCTGTGACTTGGCCTGGTCTCTTAGAGATGAGTATGAACCGTCTCTGCAGTGCAGCAAGCAGACTAGAGCTTATCATATAAGCTGGGTATGGGGCTAGTCCCCTCATCTGAGTCTAGTTTGAGTCCTTTGTAAAATGCACATGACAACCAGCCTCTCTGGGCCCTTGAGAATAGCAACTGAGTTCCCTAACAGGAAAGCATCTAGCAGGGACTTAAGCAATGCCACCCCTGACCCCTAAAACTTTCTAACACCTTCTTCCTGTTCCAAACCATTCAGCTAGGGTGTTAAAGCATTTCCCAACCAACGTTTTTCTTTCTTCCAAATTCTCTACCGTGTTAAAGAGCTGTACTGTGGTTAAAGAGCTAAACTGGTTCCAAAACCACTGTTAATAAGGAGGGACAACTGAATGACCCATCTAACTGGATGCTGCCCATAGAAGGTTGTTTCCTAAGGACTATACTGACCTGGCTCACCCAGCTCCTTAAAGTTCCCAGAACCATGACAGAGGATCCTATGAAGAGCGGTCTTGAGAAATCAAGTCCTAAAGCAGAACCAGTCTATGGGAAGCCATGTCCACTTTGGTTCCTGACAGCCCCAGTGTCACTCAAATGAAGCAAAGGGGGTTTCTTCAAGGGTCCAGGATGTCAAGAACACAAGTCTGTCAATTCTTCTCTAACATATCCCACTGGATGTGGTACCCATTTCCTTGAAAACGTCTAAGACTTCTACATATCTGTAACAGCTCTTGTGTTGTTTTGCAATCCTGTTCTCATGTTGTCCCTCACAGCTGACCGTCAGTTCCTGGAGGTCTCTTTAATCTTTCTATAGCCCAGTGCCTAGCATAAGTCCTAGCAGAGTAAGTGCTCAACAAATGTTTGTTGGCTGAAGTAACAACTTACTCCTATGGTGGCCTTCACTCAGGTCCCCTGACTTAAGGCTGTCTATTATATGCCCAGCCTAGCTTGGAGACTTACTTAGAATGATTAAACACACAAACACATACAAATGTTTAATCAAGAGAGACCCAAAATATCTTATTTCCCTGGGAGAAACTGCTTGCCCAAAGAGTCAAAGAGGAGAAATAAGTATAAAACTATGCTCTAAACGATGAAGAATACAAATACTTATATCAACAAATAATTCTACATAATAGCTAAATTTCATTAAAAAAAATCAAAGAATCAAAGAATCAAAAAAAAGAAATAAGTATAAACTATGAAGAATACAAATACTTATATCAACTAATAATTCTACATAATAGCTAAATTTCATTAAAATATTGAAAAATGAGCCTAAAGTGTCAAAAAAGTTAGTTCTTTGTACACTACCAATAGAGGGGTAGGTACAATCAGCAGCTGACTTTCTTTACAATTTCTTCTGAACAGGTTATCTTGGGGGGTGGATGGTTACCTTGGTAAGTGACAGAAAAGCAATAGAGAAAGGGAAAGTTAAAACATGAGGCAAACAATGCAAAATCTTTTCATCTTTTTTTATTTTAAATTACAAAGGATGTTGCATACACTGATGAATCTGTATCTGACTAGAAGTGCTGAGGAGTTGGAAGGTGACAGAAGACAAAGGCAACATTTGCATTGCCTTTTCTTCTGAAATGAAAAACTGCACAACTATTAACCAACATTTAATAGAATAATTTTTAAACAGCTCATGCGTCAACAAGATAAAATTCTTTCTAGACAAGAGACAAGACTGAATCCAATAAAAAGTGTCATAGCTCCAGTTGTGGGGAAAAAACCAAAACTACAGAGTATTTATGATAGCATTACAAACAGGATCCTACGCAACTATGCAAAAGAGGTTGCCACATTGTATGAACAAATGCTTTGAATTCTTGCCCTTCTGCTCTTCTCTTGTGACTTCTGTGCTGTCAGCCTTAGTATCACTGTTAACTACAAATACTAAGCTATAGGACAAATCCTAAGGAAAGAAGGTAAAAAAAAAGCAGGCAGTGAAATACAATGTCATAAAAATGTGGTGGAAAGGCAGATACAGTACACACATACACATTTCTGTTATTTGGTTCTGATCACTGTTAACTACAAATACTAAGCTATAGGACAAATCCTAAGGAAAGAAGGTAAAAAAAAAAAGCAGGCAGTGAAATACAATATCATAAAAATGTGGTGGAAAGGCAGATACAGTACACACATACACATTTCTGTTATTTGGTTCTGAAAAAAAAAAGGGCGAAGGGCAAGACACAGTAATCAGTCCCGCTCCCATCCACCCAGAATTTAGTTAACTACACCATTGTGTTTACAATGTTATGAAAGAGGCAAACCTAGTTCACCCAAACTTGGCACACTGAAATACCCAACTTTGATGTTCTTCACTAGTCACCAAGTCTTCAGTTCCAAAATACTATTTGGAAGTAGTTTTAGGGTTCTATTCCCTTACAACTACCTCCAAACCTCTTTTCTAAACAAAAATGACAATTTGGCATAGTTCAGTTCCTAGGTGTAATTTCTACAACTTCAGTCAGTTTACTAAGCATGAGGACTATGCTTCAACACATAATCCCACTTGCCTATGGAAGTGTATAACTTTCAGTAGTACATTTTCATCATCTTTCTCCAACATGCTTATTCCTTAAAACGAAACAACCATTCCTACACCTGACATTCATTGTTACATCCCAATGTGTTTGAAATATTAAAAAAACATGGAGTCATCTTCTCATAATGCCCTTAAGATTACAAAGATTACAAAAGAATCCACAAGTATTACGGCACTGTGTGAGACTTATTTATCATGATCCGAGGGAAGAACAAGACTGCAGTTCTGTGCAAAGTTGTGGAAATGGCCTCAGTTCCATGGGAAATGGTATTCCACAATAGACTTCACTAGAAGAAAAATTGAAACCCTTTACTTTAACACTGAAAGCATAATTCAATGCATTCTCAAAATTCAAGTTTCAAGATTTGGAGAGATGCTAACATTCTGTTACATAATTAACTAGAAAATACTTTAACAGAATTTTAGGAAGACTATATAAAGAAAGGGAACGTAAGTTTTTGTTAATTCCTGCTGAAGGCAACTTGAATTCATTTCTTAGAAAGTTAACGAAATCTTAGCAGCTAAAATATTTTTAAATGTATGGAATAAAGAAAAGCACATCCATTCTTGATATTTTGGTGAATAAACTAACAGCTTTATTAATGAAGGCAAACATCAGATAATTGTATGAATATTATATATAAAAAAAGAAATCCAAACTAACAGAATTGTATTTCAAAAGTACTGTACTTCTGTTTCTTTTAAAGAGACTTGTCATCTGTTTTATAAAACAAACAAAATGGGTACTCTTCTCCTAAAAAATTCTGGAAAAACAAAATAGTCAATTTCAAGCTGATGAACTGAACATATCTTTCTTTAAATGCAGACTATTGCTAAGAAGCAAATAAAGTCAAGCATCAGAAAGAAGATGTATGACAAATTCATGAAAGTCAGAGAAAGAGGATGTAGTGAAATTACTGCTACTCTTTCCCTCTCATATTCAAAGACCATTTAAAACTGGTCTTTCATAAAAATATAAAATAACTATAAAGAGAGGGAATTTAAAACCATACCCATCTGAAATCCTTCATGATGCTTTTGTAATAGCTCTGATTCTCTTACCAAAAAGGTCAAAGTTAAAGATTTAGGAAATGGAAGGGAATGAAGATGTGTAGTTTTCGATGTACAAGTAAGGCACAATATAAAGCCACATCATAATCTGTCATGAAGGATATAGGAAAGGACAAAAATCATACATGGTACAGTAGAACAAGCAATCATATTGACTGAAAAAGTGTGGCACCCAATTCAAAACTCAGACAAGATCTTAACACGAGCAATTGGACAGCATGCTTTCATATGGAAACAAACTCTATAAAGAATCCAGTGTATCTGAAACTAGGAAGAAAGTCTGTTTGTTTGTTTGTTTAAATCATAGTAGTACTAGAGTCAAAGTTTATAATTGCTTTTGGAACAATGGGTTTATTTGAGGTGAATTCACAATGCCTTCACTTAAAGTAAGATTCTGGACTTCATTATGAGCTATCTGTATACCATGTATGAACACAGAAAACCTTTAGAGAGCTCTTCTCTAATGATCTTCACCCAAAAATACATGCCACAATTTTCAAAAACAGAACATGTACAATTGTTGGGGTTTTTACATTACCCTTATAAGATTTGTTTGTGTGATACACTAAACGTATATATTTTAATGACAATAGAGGAAGCAGATTATTACTGGCATTAAAGTACAACCATTTCTAGACGGTTTTAAATGCCACAGAGTCCCCTGGTTAAAATGTAAAGCTGCACAGCTTGCCTATGTCACCTTTATAATAAAGTTAAAACAGCAAGAGGATTTAACTTTCACTCTACATTTTACTGCCAGGTTTTTATTTAGATCAAGTATCGCTGCAGCATTCTGACCAGCCCAGATTTAGCAGCAAATGGCAGGAATCATATAAAATGCAATTTTTTTTTTAACAAAGTGCTTTTCTAAGATATACATACATATATAAATAGGTACAAAATAAAGTGTCAACATTAAAAAGCTCAACTATTTAAAAGCTTTTAACTATTTAACTTAAGTAGTACATATAAAACACTGAAATGCAAGGATATGGAATCTACTAAACAGATTCAAAGTCTTTTTTTGAAATGCAAGACCAAAAAATCAAATTCTGGTTTGCAGACAGGAAAAAAGTATCAAAAGCCAGAATTCCTAACAGAGCAGCTAGAAAAGGGCAATTTTATAAACCTTATCAGCTGAATCTCTATCATGAAGCAATTTTCACCTGATTGCAAAACTGCCATATTTTGGAACACTTTTCAATTTACCAGACACACCCTGTCAAGACTTCATATACTTCCAAGTTGCAAACCTGTGCTTTGCTTTCTCCCACCTAAAAAGGAAAAACTTTATAAACAATGAATTTATGTTCTATTAAACCATTAGATTTGAGCTTATCATCTGTTTGGCATGAATGTACTAACCAGGTACATTTTCACCAAATACAAAGGAAAATCTTGTGCATAACAGTTCAGCTAGGTGTTAAGACAATTCTTCTCAGTTTATTTTTCATAATGTCAAAGAACCACGTAAGCAACATTGTTCATTGTTACTGTATGTTCTAGGATCACACCTTCATAAGCTATAGCTCAATGTGCTCTAGCTTGCAAATGGGAAGAGGGGGAAGAAAGTAAAAGAAAAAGAAACACATTATATAGACAAAGTATAATTAAAGAATAAATTCTATAGAGGGTAATGAAAAAATAGATATTTTCCCAGCAGCTAGGTCTGAAATATTTGTGGTTTTTTTCTTGTTAAATACATTTGTTTTCCTTTTTTAAGTATAGTTTTTAAGCCACCAGTTTTCAGAGTTCAAAACACAAGATTTGAGGAAAAAAAAAACAGTAAGAAACAGGATGGAAAGATCTGTGGGGAAGGTTTATAATGCTGCCTTGACATAAGAAATTTCTCATCAAGAGGTAAAGCTTGAACACATTTAAAACACTGACTAATGAAGCTGTTTTATGTGAGCAAAAAAGAGCACCTAAAAACTAAATGTGTTAATGTTTCTCAATTCTAGAAACTATAGAAGAATAAGTCACATGTAAGTCTGAAGAAGCTAGTTTGAAAATACCTGTACAAAAATATAAAAATCTATAAATTTTTTTTTGTTTTTGTTTTAAGCTTGTGTTGATCTTTGAAAATATTACATGCACAATAATACACCAATTGGAAAAATGGCAACTAAAGAATTAGATATTTTTAGCTTTTTTCTTTCTTTACATATATATATACATAATACAATAAAAATAATCTGTATTTTGGTTGTTTGGTGGAAGTATACTACAATAAGCTAAATAAACTTTTTAATTTTCAAAGTCAAAAACTATTTTATCAATATCTTACTAAAATGAAATATATTAAAATTTCCTACAATAAGTGCAGAAATAAAAGACAAACACCTAAATGGCCACCAACTTATCTACTATGGAAGCGAACTAGAGGAACAGCAAAATAATATTTGTATGTATGGATGCTCCTTCTGTAGATAATTGGACCCAAACAGAAATAAAATTCACAGTTCAGTAAGATCCCTAACCCTGACCTTTTAATTTTTTCTTTTTTTCTCCTTTTTTTCATACATTCATACAGTATCATGTAAGCTGTGCAAAACTTTACTTAGACTGGCAGTTTGCCATATCAGTTGCATTTGTCTTTGGTACAAAAAATAAAACAATCGCAATAATGTGCAAGCCAGTCTCTTCCAACTGCTCTATGCGCACACCATGTTTCATGGATGGGTTTCACCCATGGAACTGATAATATAGATTTGAAGGATGTTTTTACTTATTTTTATAATTACTAGATAAAGTTTATGTTCCCTTTTCTTCATTTTAAGAAAAGTGAATGAAAAAGAAAAGTTAGAAGAGAAGAGGAAGAAAAGGTGGGAGCAGTGTAAGTATGCTGATTTTCTCATCTTCCTGATTTTCTACAGCGAGGTCAAAAGATACTTAAAAATCAATAAATCAAGTAACAGAAGTACATTTTTAAAAGTATTAAGAAAAATAAAAGGGTAGAAGTAGAAATATTTAGTCACTGCTCATAGGCCAAGTCAAAAGATACTGTAAAAAATACTGACACCTTCTTAACCATGTGATCAAACTTAGTGTGACCAATAAGGAACAAACTAATATTATGTGCCTCTTGACTGAAGGAAAGAGAAAGATATATGATGCATCTTGCCAAAAAATTTAACTGCATCCAGTTATTAGGACACAGATAAATCCAAATGTTGGGATATTTTACAAGATCAACTATCTGGATTTTTCATTTAAAAAAAAAAAGACTGGGAGACTGATGTAGATTAAAGGAAAAAAAAGAGATAGAACTAATGCAATGCATAATCCTTGACTGGATCACAAACAAACAAAAAGGCTATAAAGGACATTATTCAAACAGCTGGGGAAATTTAAATATGGACTCCATATTAGATATTATATCAATGTTGAAGTACTTGAATGTGATACTGATATCATGGCTGAGTAGAAGAATCTCTTTGTTTTCAAGAGATACATGCTGAAATAGGAATGAAGAAACATGACGTTTATAAGTTACCTTCAAATATCTCTCCCCACACCAATATACATGTAGATAGAGGAAGAAATAAAGCAAATGTTTTTGCTAAACATCAACAATTGGTGAATCTACTTGAATGAAATGCAAATGTTCACTGTACTATTTCTTTCTACTTTTCTATAGGATTGAAATCTTAAATGAAAAGTTGAGAGAAAAAATCAAGTATATGTTATAGTTAAAAAGAAAACTCACAAGACAAAACCACAACGCTTCATACACTGATTTAAAAATGCAAAAAAGACCATATAAACAAATCCTGTTGATCTTTTGATGACAGAACTAAAACCAAACATAGATCATATGAATAAATAAAGATGAGCTACACTCACCTATTAAATAACAACTCCCAGAATGACTAACAAAGAAAATCCAAATATATGCTATATATATAAATGTCTAGGAATAGATTTTGTGGTATATAAATTTAAATTAAATTAAATTTTAGCTTTAATTTAATTTAAAGTGTTTTTTAAAGTGATATAATATAAAGTGATTCAGAAGAACCAAAAATAAAAGGGTAGGCAAAGGGATACCCAACAAATAAAAATAATAAGAAAACTGCATTCATGATTATAATACCAGACAAGACTGAATTCAGGGCAAAAGCTGTAAATAAGACAAAAGAAATATACTTCATGATGAGAAAGATTATAATTCATAATGAAGATACAGTAGTAATAAATCTAATTTAAACATCCTAGCATTCAAAAGCAAAGACACAGGAAACATGAGAGGAAACCGAAACACATTAGTGGGAGCCTTTCCCAGTTTTACATAGAGTTAAATGGACCACCACCCACCAAAAAAATGGAAAAGAAGACCTAATTAAGAATATCTAGACAATATATATGGGAGTCTCAATATAAAAAAGAAAATACATCTTTTCAAATGCCCAAAGAACATTTAAAATTGTAACCATATACTAGGTAGGTAAGAAAAAATAAATCACAAAAAATAGAAGTTAGTAATAAAACTAGAAAATAATAATCCCTACCTTCTGGGAAATTTTTAATCTCTCTCAAAGAATTCTTGGGTCAAAGAGTAAATCAAACCTAAAATTTCAAAGTATTCAGAAAACAATGACATATTAGAATTTATGAAGTATGGCTAAAGCAGCTCTCAGGAGAAATTTCAAAGACTTTTATTTATATTAGTGAATGAGAAAGAATAAAAAGAAATGAATTAAGCATCTAATAATTCAAGAAATCAGAAGAACTGGTAAACTAAAGAGCTGGTTCTTCAGGGGGAAAAATAGAATAACCTACAACTAATCGATTCAAGAAATACAGTATTCCCCCCTTAACTGAGGGGGATACATTCCAAGACCCCCAGTGTATGCCTGAAACCACAGATAATACCAAGCCCTTTATCTACTACGTTATCTAAGTTTGAGGTAAGACAGTAAAACTAGCATGAATTTCTTTTTCCACTAGGATGGAATATTCATTCTTACTGCAGATCCTAGCCACCTCAGCATATGATTTTTCTTCTTTCTGTATTAAGTTGAGAACTTTCACCTTTTCACTTAAAGGAAGAACTTTATGGTTTGTTTTTGGCCTATCAGAATTAGCAGTATCATTACTCTTGCACTTTGGGGCAAATGTTAAGTGAAATAAGGGTTGCTTGCACAAAAACACTGCAATACCTTGACAGTGGAGCTGATAAACAAAACAGCTCCCCAGTGAATAAGAGCAGGTAGTACACACAGCGTGGACACACAGGGATGATCCCCATCCCGTGACGGACAGCATGAGATTTCATCACACTCCTCAGAACTGTGCAGGATTTAAAACTTACACTTATAGAATTTTCCATGACGGGCCGGCCTGTGGCTCACTCGGGAGAGTGCGGTGCTGATAACACCAAGGCCACGGGTTCGGATCCCATATAGGGATGGCCGGTTTGCTCACTGGGTGAGCGTGGTGCTGACAACACCAAGTCAAGGGTTAAGATCCCCTTACCGGTCATCTTTTTAAAAAAAAAAAAAAAAGAATTTTCCATGTTATATTTTTGGGCCACAGGTGACTGTGGGTAACCGAAACTATGGAAAGTGAAACTGGGGATAAGGGGGGAAGTAAGGGAGAACACAATATACACAAAATAATTAGTGAAAATGAAGTACTAACCATAGGTAGAGAGAATATAAAAAAAGACTGCTTTGTTCAATTGTAATAAACTTGAGTGCCTGGTGGAAATAGATAATTTTCTATGAACATATAAGTTATCAAAACTGACTCCAGAAGAGGTTGTAATATTATAGACTAACTATCATAAAAGATATAGAGCAAGTTTTAAAGAAGTTAATCACAAAAAACACATTGGGCCAGAGAGTTTCAAAAAGTATTCTACCAAACCTTTAAGAAAAAGAAATTCCAACATATTTAAACTGGTCAGAAGAAAATTATGGGAAGATGGCTGTATGGCAGCATAGATTTTTAATTTCCATTTCCCAATATAAAAACGGAGCAACTAAATAGCAAAACCATAAACTCATGGAAAACATTTACAACTGACAAGGTATCCCCACTAACTCTAAAGTTCAAGAGGGCGGAAACAAACTACCAAAAGCTATAAGACCTGCATGGTATCAACATTATCAATATTTATGTGGGATGACCCAAAAAGAAGTAATGGATCTGAAAAAAACAGAAGTCTAAAAGTGCCAATAGGTTACTCACTGGAAAGCACAGGAGGCCAACCTGAGAACTTCAGCCGAAGCAATGACAGATTTTCTCCAACCCAATAGTGAATCCAAGGTGAATGCGAGGGGCCCCAGTAATATGTGAAGGAGCCCACAATCTATAGCCTGTCAGCTCAGAAAATTGACCAGCCAGGACTCTCTTGTAGGACAAGAGCCAGCACTGATAAGAAACCTCTAGGGTTGGAATTAAAATTGAATAAGAAAGGAACAAAAGATATGAAAGAAGGATATGGTCCAGATAAAATGGGGGGAGAGAGGGCCGGCCCGGTGGCGCACTGCTACAGTGCACCGCTTGGGAGCACGGCGGCTCTCCCGCCGAGGGTTCGGATCCCACATACAGACCAGTTCCCGCTCACTGGCTGAGCGAGGTGCGGGCACAACACCGAGGGTTGCGATCCCGTTGCTGGTCCCGCTCCGGTACGGGTGCAACACTGAGGGTTGCGATCCGTTGCCGGACACAAAAAAGGACAAAAAGGAAAAAATAAAATAAAATAAAATAAAATGGGGGGAGAGAACAAAAAATCTCAGAGAGCAAGATGCCATGTTTTTTTAAAACATTAACTGAAAAGAGAGCTGTAAAGCTAGAAAATCTATTCTGAACATAATCTTCTTTTAAAAGTTCAGTATAACTAATTTCACATATAAATGAGCAACAGAAAAGTATCAAGGTCAAAATCCCTAAATGGTTATACAAAGAAAAAAAGAAACTAAGACATTTCTACAAACAATGAAAGCCTGCCTAAAGACATGACCACAAAAAAGATAAAAACTACAACCTGCTGTTATTTCAAAATGAAATAAAAGATATTAAAAAAAATGCCACAAGACATAGAAGAATACAAATCAGAAACAGAAAACAGAAATAAGGTGACAGAACTCAGAAAGAATTAGAAACAAAAGTAAAAAAGAATTCCTGAAATTAAAACAAAATTAAAAAGAACACAAGAACAACAAATAATAAAACAAAAAACAGGAGAACAGCAAATAATGCTTTAAGAGAAACAGAAGATGAAAAGGAGAAAGAGTTTTAAAATTTAAAAAATGAAGAGAGAAAAGATTCGAGAAAAAATGACAAATACTGAAGATAGGCAACCTATAGATAATATAGTAAAAGCCCCTGCACAAGAAAAGCAAAGCAAGGGACAGGTCAAATACTAAAAAGATTTGAAACTACATATTGAAAGAGCACAGTGTGTATATGAGAATATCAACCTCGAATGACCAACTCTATAACACAGTCTAGTAGAATCACTGGATTTAAAGAAAAATAGGACTGGCCTATTAGCTCAGTTGGTTAGAACACCGCCTTATAACACCAAAGTCACAGGTTCAGATTCCCATACCAGCCAGCCGAAAAAAAAAAAAAAACAAACAAAAATTTAGCTTTTCAATAGCAACACTTTATGCTAGAAGAAAATAGAGAAATGTATTCAAAACACTCAAGGAAAGAAATGTGAGTCAAGGATTTTACATCTGGTAAAACTAATTTTCAAGTGTAAAGGAAATACACAAGCTTAACATAAAAGCCTTTAAATTAAAAAGTGAAAAGGTAAAACTAGTGTTTTTTTTTTAATATTAAATTTCCCTCAGTACCTAATAAAAGAAGACTGCAAATGCTTTTGAAGAAAAAGAAAGAAAAGACAGAAATGCTTTGAAAGACTACAAAAAATATTAAAATAGCATCTATCCATTTGAAGAAAAAGTCAAGCAAACTTGTCATTACTGCTCCACTTTGCTTAATGTTTAGGTACTGTACTAATCTATAAAGAAATAGGAAGTGACAGTTTAGGAAAATATTGACATTTAAGATCTACTCTTCACCTAAGACTGTTTTCAATATAAATATAATTTGGGGTTTTTTTTCTGGCAGCTGGCTGATACAAGGATCCAAACCCTTGACTTGGTATTACAACACCAAACTAACTAACTGAGCTAACTGGCCAGCCAAGATATAAATATAATTTTGTTCAAGATAAACATTTGACCTTTTGTTGTGTTAATTTAATTTTTTGAGTTTTCATGGATTGTATTATGCTGTGATACCCTCAAGACGCTACTGATCTATAAGGTTATTTGTTCCTATGGCAGCTAAGCTCCTTCACCTTTGGAGTTCTCATGTCTATATCTACACTAGCTCTTTCTCCTCCCTGTCAGCTTTCAGTCTGCTGGCTTCTGGACGCCTGCTGCATCTCTGTCCTCCCCATGTTGTACAATCTGTTCAGGGACGGGAAACCAGATAACCAAGTTTGTTAGAGTCCTGTGAAATGTATTGCTGAGTAAAACAAATAAGTAAGAATCCCCACTAAAGCGCAAACTGCAGCCTTGACAGGTCAGAGGCCTTTTTTTTTTTTTTCTCACCCCATGAAAGGTTTTGTTTTCTTAAGTGTCAAAATAGTTCAGTGATTAAGTCTAAACTACAAATTGTGGTAACCAGCAGTACATGTTTATGAATGCTAAATGTCAAAAGATAAAATTACTCATAAAGGAGAGCACTTGACTTTTCCCTTAAACTAAAAGAACTTTTAGTATTCCCTTGAATAATATATTTTATACAAAATTTTATTATTTGTTATGAATTTATCCAATATTCTTCTTACCAAGAGTATCTTTAATGAGGATTTCAAGCTTCTGTCCCATGTTGGGTCCTCTCTCCTCTCTTGGATTCTGTACCCGGTTTACAATCTCTTGTTTGATGGAGTTGATTACAAACAATAAATTATCTGGAAGACAGAACAAAACACTTGGAACATGTCACTAACATGGAAGAATTTAGTTTTAATTATGAATTAACAGATACTAAATTTTTTAAAATGGAGAATGTGTAAGAAAACATTAAGCAGTGATGTTATGTTTTCCTGTCCAAAGAAACTAATTTCAAATGATGTGCCACTTTTGATAACACATTGTAGACATACACCAATGTCTACTACCCTGTAAGCAACTTGCCTTACTTGTCTTCATAGCTTTAAGATCTGTGATAGTACCTGGTATACCAAACCACAGGACATTAGTAAATGTTTATTAAATAAATCAAACCAAGTCCTTCAAAGACAAAACTTTAAAAACAATTTTTCCCACCTTAAGAAGCTTTAAGAAAACAAAAGAACAAAGTTAACCCAAAGTTAAGTAGGAGGAGGAAAATAATAAAGGGCAGAAATCAATGAAATAGAAAATTAACAAAGCCAAAAGCTGGTTGTTTGAAAAGATCAACGAAATTGATAAATCCCCCAGATTGATCATGAAAAAGAGATAACACCAATCACCTGTATATGAAATGAAAAAGGGGTTATCACTTCAGAATCTACAGACATTAAAAATAAGAAAATACTATGCTAACAAATTTAACAACTTGGATGAAATGAACAAATTTTTTGAAAATGCAACTTAAAATCAACACAAGAAGAAATGAAAAAATCTGAATAGACTATTTTAAATAAAAAAGTTGAACTTACCAATAATCTTAAAACAAAACAAAACAAAAAAAAACGCAGAGGGTTTTAATGGCAAATTCTATCAAATGTACAATGAAGAAATAAAATCGATTTTGTCAAACTTTCTCACAAAAGAGGAAGAGAAATCCTAACCCAATTTATTCTATGAGGCCAGTATAGCCCTACTACCAAAGCCATACAAAGACATTACCAAAAAAGAAAAAGAAAAAAAGAAAGAATCACAGACCAATTTCCCTCTTGTATAAAGATATAAAAATCCTTAACAACACATTAACAATGGAATCCAAAATGAAATATTAGAATAGAATCCTACAAAATATTAGCAATAGACTCTAACATAAAAAGGAAAATACATCATAACCAAGTAGAGTTCATTACAAGAAATCAAGGTTGGATTAATATTCAAAAATCAATTAATGTAATTCACCACATTAGTAGGTGAATTTGTGAAATATTAACAGAATAAAGGAAAATAATATGATTGTCCCAATAGAGGTTAAAAAAAAAAAAAGGCATCAATACCCATTCATGATAAATGAAACTCTGAATGGAAGGGTAATTCCTCAAAATAAGAAAGGGCATCTGTCTACAAAAAAGTACACCACCAACATTATACCTAAAGGTAAAAGGTTTCCCCAAGACTGCAAACAAGGCAATTGCCACTTCTACTCAATATTGTGCTGGATGTCCTAGATATTTTAATAAGTCAGAAAAAGAAAAGGTATAAAAATTAAAAAAAGAAGAAATAAAAAACATCCCTACTTGCAGATGATGATTGCTTAAGTAGAAAATCCCAGGGAATCTACATGCTTTATTATAGGAACTAATAAATAAACTTAGCAAGATCACAAGATACAAGAATAATACACAAAACTCCATTTCATGTATTAGTAGCAAAGAGTTCAAAAATGAAATTTCTAAAATAATTCAATTTACAGCAGCACCAAAAAATATAAAATATTGAGGAATACAGTTAACAAAAGATGTTCAAGCGCTCTACACTGAAAACTATAGAACATGGCACACACAAATTAAAGACTTAGATGGAGAGAGATATCAGGTTCATGAATAGAAAGACTCCATTTTAAGATGATGATTCTCTCCTAATTGATATATAGATTCAAAGCAATCCCAATCAAAATTCCAGTAACCTTTTTTGTAAAAAGTGATAAACTGATTCTAAAACATGTATGGACAACAAGAATAGCCAAAACAACTCTGAAACAAAGAGCACGACTGGAGGACTAACAAGGACTAGCAGTACCTGACTTAATGATTTACTAGAAAGCTACAGTAATCAAGACAGTTTTATATTCACATAAAGGTAGAGAATTAGATCAATGAAACAGAATACAAAGTCCAGAAGTAAACTCATACATATATGGTCAACTGATTGAACAAAGGTGCAAAAACAGTTCAATGTCTTTTCAATGAAGGTGTTTGATCAATTATATATTCATACAGAATAAAATAAATATCATCTCTTACTTCACACCATACACAAACATTGACCTAAAATGGATTATAAACCTAAATGCAAAACCCAACACTACAAATTCTAGGAGAAAACATCAAGAAAATATTTGGAATTTTAGAGTTGATAAAGGTTTTTTAGAACACAAAAATCATGAAACATAAAAGAAAACATTGGGCTAGTTGGTTAGCTCAGTTGGTCAGAGTGTGGTGTTGCTAACACCAAGGTCAAGGGTTCAGATCCCCTTACTGGCCAGCTGCCAAAAGAAAAACAAAGAAGAAAAAGAAAAAACTGACAAATCGGACTTCATCAAAATTAAAAATTTTTGTTCTTTGAAAAATGCCAATGAGAGAACAAAAAGGCAAGCCAAAGACTGGTATAAAATATTTTCAATACATATATAAAAGAACTTGTATCCAGAATAAATCTTCAGAAGGCAAATCAATTTTTTTAAATGACAAAATATTTGAAAAGACACTTCACAAAAGAAAATATATAAATAGTGAATAAGCACAGGAAAAAGGTTCAAATGTCATTAATCAGAGAAATGCAAAGTAAGATCACAATGAAATACCACCATATACCCATTAGATTTGTAAAAATAAGATGACGGACCCTACCAAGTAGTGGCAAGGATGTGAACCAACTAGAAGCCTCCTACAAAATGCAAAGTAAGATCACAATGAAATACCACCATATACCCATTAGATTTGTAAAAATAAGACGACGGACCCTACCAAGTAGTGGCAAGGATGTGAACCAACTAGAAGCCTCCTACACTGTTCTTTTTTTTTTTTCCTTTTTGTCTTTTTTCGTGACCGGCAACGGATCGCAACCCTCAGTGTCGCGCCCGTACCGGACTGGGACCGGCAACGGGACCAGCAACGGGACCGCAACCCTCAGCGCTGCACCCGCACCTCGCTCAGCCAGTGAGCGGCCGGTCTGTATGTGGGATCCGAACCCTCAGCGGGCGGGAGTGCTTCCGCGCTCCCAAGCAGTGCACTGTAGCAGTGCGCCACCGGGCCGGCCCCTACACTGTTCTTGAGAATGTAAAACAGTACAGTCTCCTTGGAAAACAGTCTGACAGTTTCTTACATACATTTATCCCATGATCCAATCATTCCTTCATCTAGATATTTAATCAAAAGAAATCAAAATATATGTCCATCCAAAAACTTGTACAGAAATATTCACAACCAGCCCCTGTGGTATAGCCAAAAACTCAAAACAACCCAAGTATCCATTAACAGGTGAGTGGACAAATTGTAGTACATCCACACAATGGAATATAAAGGATAAAAGGATCAGCAACAAAAACGATCTAACTATTGATACAGGAAACAACATGGAGGAATTTTTAAATAATTATGCTGAGTGAAAGTAGCCAGGCAAAAAAGAGAACATATTGTATAGTTCCATTAATATAAAATTTTAGAAAATGCAAACTAATCTGTAGTGACAGAAAGCAGATTGTGGCTTCTCAAGGACAGGAATGGAGGATGGAAATAGCTTACGAAAGGACACTAGAAAACTTTTGGAAGTAATGAAGATATTCATTATTTTGATTGGTTTCACATGTGTATGCATATGTCCAAACTAATCAAATTACATCCTTTAAATATGTATAAAGTAATTGTATTTCAATTATACCTCAATAAAGTTGGGGAAAATACATTTCCAATTTCAACACACAGGATTCCTGTGACGGTTAATTTTAGGTGTCAAATTGGCTGGATTAAGGAATACCTAGAAAACTGGTAAAGCACTATCTTTGGGTGTGTCTGTGAGAGTGTTTCCAAAGGAGACTGGCATGTGACTCCAAGTGGACTAAGTGGGAAAGATCCCGTTGTTCAATGTGGGCTGACACCATTCAATTGGCTTGTGGCCCAGAAAGAACAAAACAGAGGAAAGGCATATTGGTTTGTCTCTCTTGGAGTTGGGATATACTCTTCTTCTTCTGCCCCTGGACATCAGAACTCCAGGCTCTCCGGCCTTTGGACTCTAGGACTTACACCAGCAACCCCCATGGTTATGGGCATACCATGGTCCCCAGCTTACAAATGGCCTGTCCTGGGACTTCTCAGCCTCCATAATCACATGAGCCAATTCCCCTAATAAATCCCCTCATATATTGAGCAAGAGAGAGAGAGAGATTTGTATATCTTATTGGTTCTCTCTTCCTGGATAAGCCTAATACACCATAGGTGTACCTCCCCAGACACTGCTTTGAAACCAGTGATTTGCTATTCCTCATCTACTAACACTGAGAAGAGGCCAACGTAGATTGAGGTTGAAGAGGGAAGTGAAAAATAATGGAGGGAGGATGATGGAGTTTCGATGTGTTGTCCTCCCAGAATTCATGTGGAAATCTGACCCCCAGTGTGGCAGTGCTGGGAGCTGTTTGAGTCATGGGGGCAGATCCCTCATGAATGGATTAATGCTCTTCTTAGGGGGGTGGGAGTAGTGAGTAAGTCCTCGCACTATTAGTTCCCAAGAGAGCTGGTTGTTTAAAAGACCCTGGCACCTCCTCTCTCTCTTGCTTCCTCTCACCATGTGATCTGCTTGTACCCACTGGCTGTCTGCTGCTTTCCGCCATGAGTAGAAGCAGCCCAAGGCCGGCCTGCATCAGATGCAGCTGTCCCAGAATCGTGAGCCAAAAAAACCTCTGTTCTTTATAAATTACCCAGTCTTGGGTATTCTGTTATAGTGACACAAAAACAGACTAATACAGAGGGGAACAGTTTAAAACAACACACAGGGCCAATATATGTAAAATGTGTAATTAAACAAGGAAAGTACAGCTAACTCCCTAAATCATATGAAATAAGAAATGTATGCTTCTTCTCCATGAATAACTGAGAGAGAACACTATTTACTCAAATATAAGTAAGGACATTTACAAGAAGGCTAGATTTATGGGAAACAATGAAGTTCCCCTATACTCAACAGGTTAAAAGTAAATAAGGATGCAGGCTTCCAGTCAAGATGGTGGAACAAACAGTCCCCAGTGTCACTCGCTCCCAACAATCAACCAGTTTACAACTATTAAAAAGCAATGACAGCCAAGCTGGGGCTGCTAGAGCTCAGGGAAAGAGGAGGAGAGACCCATGGAGTTCATGAAGGCAGGAAAAGCCATGACGAGAGAAAGAAAGGATTGCTCCTACCATTTCAAGCCCCAGACACTTCAAGGCTGGAGCTGGTGAGCACATGGAACAAGAGCTGGCAAAAGCCTCAGCTGTGCCCTTCCTGTGAAGTTGCTTGAAGGTGACAGGGAAGAATAGGGCCTTGGTAGCCCCCAGGCCAGCAAGACCACTAACAGGGCTCCCATGGACCCACACAGGAACAAGGAGCCACAGACAACAGAAAACGGGAACCACTTAGAGGCTAGTGAGTCATCAGAAGGGACAGGCACATGGCCCATCCCATGGAAAGTGTTTGGAGTGCAGGCAGTGGGGGATACAGGCCCACTGGGGGAACACTGGGGCACAGTGTAGACATCTGACCTACGCAGCACAGAATCACTCAGTAGAGACTGATCAGGAATATAGAACTGCAGGGGATGCCATTTGCTGGAAAGACTCAGGCCCAAACCGGAGTTTCCACACAACCCAGGTGTACTGGACCTCACAAGACCCGGTAGTACATACAAGGTCAACCATTAAAACTTGAGCTGCACAAAAAGCCTTCCTCAGGGAATCAGCAGCAATGAAGCAATTTAGCTTAGCACAACTACAGGGCTGAAGTGCTGGTCCCCACAGTAAGTTCCCCCATTTTAGAAGTAAGCAAATGACAACAAATTAGTTCCGGTGCAGGGTTTAAGTGGTAGGAACAGCAAATAATCCAGCAAGGAACTGAAAGAAAAAACAAAATACCACAGATCAGAGACAAAGTGATATTAACTAGGAAAAAGGTCTAATACCACCTGAGAACACCTATAAAACCTAGAAGTACTGGAAGCCCTCTGAGCTCCTGGGCCAAAGTGTTAGGGGGCCAAGGGCCTCAGCCATGCCTCCCAGACATCCATGACCAGCCCAGCAACAACCACTGAGCTGCCACAGGAAGCACCCTGGGCTCCCGAGACAGGGCGGTGGGGGGACCAATGGCCTCATGACTCCCTGACATCCACAACTAGCCCAGCAACAACCACCAAGTTGCCGCAGGAAGTGCCCCATGCTCCTGACCCAAGGCAGTGGGTGGCCGAGGGCTTTAGCCACACCACCCTGACATCTGCATCCAGCCCAGCAACAACCCAGCAGCCACTGGAAGCCCCCTAGTTTCCCCTGCTGGAATGAAGGGGAGGCAATGGGCCTTGAACGCACCCCCCTTCCCCCTCTTCCCATCCATTTTCCCTCCCTCTTCCCCTCTCCTTCTCTCCCCCAACTGCTCTGCAGCAATATCTTAAAATGAGACATGGAACTGGGGGAAGCCAAACCCAGCCACAACTAGGCAAGCTGCCACTACCACCCTGGCCTGGGGCCCTGCGGGATCCTGAGGTGTGAATCTGGAGGAAGCCAAACCCAGCTGCAACTAGGCAAGCTGCCGCCACCATCCCGGAGCCCATGGGGTCCTGAGGCGTGGAGCCAGGGTAAGCCAAACCCAGCTGCAACTAGGCAAGCTGCTACCACTGCCCTGGGCCCTGCTGGGGTCCTGAGGTATGGAGCCGGAAGAAGCTGAACCCAACCACAACCAGGTAAAGAGCACACCAAAAACACCATTTTCACATGCGGAGCCCACCATAGCCACTGCATTTGCCATGGCTGCTGCAAAAGTGGTCACTCTCTATAGCAGCAGTCATAGCCACTGTGCAGATGGCATGCCAGACTCTCAACTGCATTGACACAAGGAGAGGGACCAGCAGAGACCAAAAAAGAAAAAAGAAAAAAAGAGTCCTCTCTCTCCACTAAACACTGCAGAGTAATAGAGGAATCATCTGATTTACAATAATACGGGAGGACTTGATCACACCTGTTTCAGAACTGGACAGATCATCTAGGCAACAAACCAACGGAGGAACAATCTAGGAGGAACAGTTAGTCTATCAGATGGCGAAAACAAATCTATGGTTATTAGAGGGGAGAGGGAAGAGGCAAGTAGAGGGGGAAGGAGAGAGACTGGATAAGGGGCATAAAGAGTAAGTATGATTTGTAACAATGAATATGCTAATAAATAAATTTTAAAAAGTAAATAAGGCTATTTTAAAAGAAAAAAAACACTGCAAAATCAAAATTAGAACAGACCAGCCCTTCTAGAACCTTGGCAATGTCCATTTCAGCGCACTAAGGGGGCAAAGAGCATGGAGGGGAGGGGCTCTCATACTACCACACACCTCTGTTAGGAAATGGAAGCATCTGGCTCTCAGAAATTGAGTTCAAACATTAAATTCCACACACAGATCGATCTCCCTCTTCTGATACCATGTTCATCCAGGAATTTTCTGACTTAAATTTTCCCATATAGTTTGCATTCTATTTCTCATTCTGAGTCAACAAATTTACGTTAGATTCACAGGGCAGTCTCTAGTGAGCTTCGGTAGTAGGAATCCCACAGAAGGAGGAAGTTTGGTGGGATAGGATTTCTGACTTAAATTTTCCCATATAGTTTGCATTCTATTTCTCATTCTGAGTCAACAAATTTATGTTAGATTCACAGGGCAGTCTCTAGTGAGCTTCGGTAGTAGGAATCCCACAGAAGGAGGAAGTTTGGTGGGATAGGATGTGATTAGAAGTATAGTGGGTCCCTGAAGCTAGTCCTTGGAACAATGCTAATTCATGACAAATTAAAAAGTATAAGGACAACAGAGTAAATTTTTCATAAAGCTGAATTTATTCTATTATGAGATTATGCTCTTCTCAATTTTTTAATACTAAAATATTCTTCCTTGCATGAAATTATAGTTATTATAATGGGTTTTTTTTAATGTCCTCACTTGGCAAAATATAAAGTTGGTAAGCCTGTGTTCTCAAGTCCCAAAATCTTTTTTTACATGTCATTAATCTGAGAATCACAAATTCTAGAATTTCTTTGAATTCTAGAACTGGAATTAACAGATAGGTAGTGGATAAGTGTTCCACCAAGCGGTAACATAGTGCTTTCCAGATATCTACCAGGAAAAAAGGGAGCCACTCACAGAGCTTAAAGTCAAAATGCTTCAACAGCAAGAAGGAATAATAGGAAAATGAGGCCAGCCAGTTAGTTTAGTTGGTTAGAGCACAGTGTTATAGCACCAAGGTCAAGGGTTCAGATCCCTGTACCGGCCAGCAGCCAAAAAAATAAAAATAAAAAAACAATAGAAAAATGGACAGGTTCCATTCAACAAACCAACTATTGTTTTTACCTAATATTTACCTTGATTAGAGTTCCAAAGTGGTCATTAATAAATGAAAACATCAGTTCATTTCACAAGTTGTAAACTTTACAGTTGGAAAGCATCTCTCTGCCCTCATAAATAGAAACAAAAAAATCAACATAAAGGATTACAAAAAACTACACAGTTTATTTGATCACCTGTGTGCCAGACATCATGCCAAATTAAGAAAACCTCTAGAAACATAATAATTGACCATTTTGTACACTGTTCTGCTTTCAGACACAACTTGCCCAAGAGCTACACACTGAAGTGGATGATTTTAGAGACAAAGGACATACCAATTATTATGATACTGGGGGCTTAAACAGATCAAAGGAGAAGGGAGATCAAACCAGAGTTTCCCAACCCCCTAATGTGCTGTAAAAGGGTTCCAGGTGTATGAGATAATAAGCCCCTCCGCCCACAGGGCCTCTTCCCATAAGTAGCCTACTCGTGTTATATTCCAGGATGCCTCAGAGACAATAATTTTCTACATGTGCCATGATGTGAAAGATTTGGAAGCATTGTGGTTTAGATCAAAATCAATGGTTCCCAAATATGTGCGAGGATGGTTGTACACGAATAATCTGGGGAGTGTTAAAAATATAGATTCCTGGGTTCTACTTGCACAGATTCCAATTTAGAAGTTCTGGGAGAAGCCTAGGAATCTGTATTTCAACAACTGCATGGACAATTTCAATAAGCAATCAAGTTTGGAAAACACAGATCTAAACTATCCACACAAAAGTTAAAATACCATTACTCAATTCAAGGGAAATATTAAAAACAGTTAACAGAACTGGCTAACTGACCCAGGCTTGCAAATTAGCTCATTTGGTTAGAGCATGGTACTGATAACACCAAGGTCTAGGGTTTGATCCCTGTACTGCCAGCTGCAAAACAAACAAACAAAAATAACCAAAACAAAACAAAACTGGCTAACTTAGCAACACAATTATAAAATAAAAGTAATCATAAGTGGGTTAGCTCATCAGCACAGAAACAAGATTTGGCTTGGAGAGCCACAGATACAGACACTCATACTAAAAGGAGAAAAAGAATGAATGCAAGCAAGCACATGGCTTACTGAATGGATGAACAAAAAGAAGGCTAGCCAAAAACTGAGCAGAATGCAGGAAATGCGAATAACAAAGCTAAAGAAAAAGAGTGGTCAACAAAGTAACAGGAGGTTAACCAAATTCTTAAAAGCGTAGGTTTACCATATTCTGTGTTGAGGCCCCATAATTTCACTTTATTAGCTTCATACTGGGCTTTTTTCTTTAACCGACAAGCTCTGTGAAAGGAAAGAGCAATTAGTTCACTTTTTTAAAAGTGAATATTCAGAATACTCTCCTTTTGCTGCTGTTAGACATTTTCTAATATCAACCCAAAATTAATGCCTACTGATATTTATCAAATAATTGAGTTACCAAAAAATACAACACAATTTTTAAGAATTTAGCATACGCCCGTACCGGACCGGGACCGGCCACGGGATCGCAACCCTTGGTGTTGCTCCCGCCCCTCGCTCAGCCAGTGAGCGGCCGGTCTGTATGTGGGATCCGAACCCTCAGCGGGAGCGCCACCGCACTTCCCAAGCAGCGCACTATAGCAGTGCGCCACCGGGCCAGCCCACTCCCCTCCTTTTCTTTTAGAAAGTCTTGGCAAGTTTCACAAGTCTCAACATGTTTAAAACCTCTTCTCCTTCCCAACTTGTGGCTACAAGAAATGGGGCAGAAAAGAGTTTGGAGATTTTACTCAGAGCAAGATGTTTTGCTGCTAGACTGAAAATTTGTCAGACATATACATTTTTATGTTGGACTCAAAAATCCAACAAGTAATATGACAGCTTTTTGATTGATCTGACATTACAGGAGACTCAAGGGGTCTTCCCCTATCACTCCAGGCAAAGGATATGGATGGCTCTTGTCCTCTGAACTTCTACAGTTTACTGAACAACTTTCCTAGTACTAATCACACGCTACTTGGAATTATTTATTGGACTTATATTTTCACATCTGGTAGAAAAATCAATCTGAAGGTAAAAACTTGGTTAATTACTCACTGAGAGACAATCGAGTACAGATCTGGGTGCTAGTGGAAAGGGAAAAGGTGGCACAAATATACTTCAGATACAATTCCTGTCCTCAGAAATGCTTATCAACTTATATCTGTAGCATGAGTGAAGACTAAGCTGTTTACTGAGCACCAAGCTTACCTGTACTTCCTCTCCCCACCTTTTTCAGTAGACTTCGGATTAATGTAAAATAACATTTGTGCAGAAGAAATTCTACTTAATCACAGCTTCCTGAGTTCACAGTCCAAAATTTGACCTACCTAAGATTAAAAGCTTCTCCCGATTCCTACTACTCAACTCTCCTCTCCCCATTCATTTTCTTCACAACTATTCCTCCTTTCTTTTCTTTCCCTCATTCTTTCTCCCACCACAATTTTGAATCCAGTCTCCCCATTTACATTTAGGCCTGGGAATTAGACAAGAATGGAAGAAAGGGAGGCTAGAGCTCATTTGCTTTCTCCTCAACCCTTCTGGTATGGCTACTGTTACAGTTTAGGACAGCAGCCTGCTGATCATTTCCTGGATGGTGTTAAGTAGAATAAGAAGGCACTAAAAATGAAACTGTTTACACAGTCCCTCCTCCCTACTTAGGTGATGGCTCTCAACACTGGTAAAAGCTATTGTGAATGAAGAGCAGTCATGGCAAATACTGTTCCCCTCTCCAGTTTGCTAGGTAGGGTTGAATACCTAGGTACACTGAGTAATCATTATGGTTTAGTATCTCTATTTCAAGTGACATTAAATATTTGACTGCAATACCCTCTTACCGTGATGTAAGCCATTTTTCTGATACATATTACTTGGCAAGGTATCTCGGTTCCATTCAGATGGCCTCAGCATCCTCTCTTGCTGTGATGGTGTAAGTTGTTCACTATATTCCCAGAAGTACCTTCTTTTACCTCTCTTCCGAGAAGATATTGAAGTCATCTCCTTCAAGTCTTCTACAGAATCATTTTCATAGCCTTAAAAAAGAAAGCCTCCAGTTTTTTAACCTCCATAAATTTCAATAAACCAATCTGGACAAACAAAAAAATCTATTCTATTTGTATATATTTCCTATCATCTGAAAACATTGGCATGTCAAGTATAATAAACCAGATCTATAAAACAACTTTTAATATGTAAATCTGTAACTCATAATATATTCAGAGATTAATAAACATAGACAACTACACAACAGTACAGTTTATCTTCCTCAGATTTCTCTTTGGTTTTTCTAAGTTACCATATGATACTTTTTATGGTATCTTCACATAGGATTGAGAGAACAATTAAATATAGTTACAGGAATGTCAATAGTACCATTAGATAATAGTATCTGGACACTATACTGTGATTTTTAAGTCTCTTCCTTCTAATATTTATATATCCAAAACATCCCAGACAGAAAGCTGTGTGCATTTCTATGATGTTATCCTACTAGGCAGAGTTTTGTTAGGCAGCCATGATTTTCTTCCTACCTCCCACCATACTCCTTGTGGAAAAGTACAATAGATGACAGTTCTCACACAGGCCATCAGATAAAAACTTATATGCCAATTCTAGCTAAATACTTTACTGGAAGCAATTTGCATTTACTTCACTTTTTAAGAGGGGGTATTTTTTCCTTACTAATAGGAAGTTTCAGAAAATACTTAATTCTGAGCTGCTAGAACTGTTGGGCAGACCCAACACAGGATGATCTATAAATCTAAAATACCCTCAGAGAATGGCCATTTAAGATGTACTTCACATCATTAATGTTAGATACATGGGGGAGTGGAGATGGGCTGTACACAGAATGTACACAATCTCAGACACAAGGTGGCCCAGAAAAATTGGATGGTACTGGTCAAGCAAAATGACTATTTTCCCTCCTAAAAACATGACTCTTCTGTAACTGTCACTAAGAAAGTAATGATAACTGTTCTTTAGTGGGGGGGGGGGGAGTTCAAATTTTAGAATTTTATCAAGTTTTCTTCAGAGTAAGAATCAACCAGGAGTATGATCTCATTTATATGACATCCTGGAAAATCTAAAACTATACGAATATAGTG
>NW_007726671.1:556129-557908 GCF_000696425.1 Galeopterus variegatus
GGGGGGGGGGGGGGAGTTCAAATTTTAGAATTTTATCAAGTTTTCTTCAGAGTAAGAATCAACCAGGAGTATGATCTCATTTATATGACATCCTGGAAAATCTAAAACTATACGAATATAGTGGTTGCCAGGGCTTGTGAGTGGAGGAAGGGGATGAGGAACATGAGGGAATTTTGGGGAGTGATCAAACTATTCTGTATCTTGATAGTGGTGGTGGTTACATGACTATATACGTTTGTCAAAACTCACAGAAGTATACACTGCAAGGGGACTAAATGTTACTTTGTGAAAATAACAATTCAATAAACCTAACTTAGAAAAAAAAAGAATCAATTTGGAGAGCAGAATGATTTCTAGGCAACAGTCAAGACAAGCTTTTGCAGTATTAACAGCATTATATTAGTGCACATGAAGTATTTTAAAACAATATGGCAAGCAGTGTGACAGTGAACCTGAGGTTCTTAATAAAAAACAATGCACAAGTTGAGTGACACTATCACTTCCAGAGGTCTGATTTTAAAAAAACTGTGTTAGATACATGAAACAATAGCTTTGGCCTACTTACTTACGTTTCATTTCAAATTTTTGAAAAAGTTTATCCTGTTCCAGTTATTAACCCAGCTTTGGAAAAGGTACAAGGGCCACATTGTGGCACCAGAAATGGCCTTTTTAAAAAGGTCCTTGCTCTAGTAGCCTAAGCAAAAACTACTGGCTCACAGAGATTACCCTAGTCTGACGGAGAATACCTCAAGACAGGCAGATCCACCAATCAAAACACTCTGACCTTCCCACCAATGTCAATAACTGGTATTCCACACTTAAGTCTACACCAGCCCAAAGCACCAGGAAAAAAATTTTATATACAGCTTCCTCAGGCAACTCATCCTCCCAGATACTTTATTTGATATACTCCCTTAGCTAGCAACTACCTTTGCCTCTCCTCAGGTGGCCTGGATTTCTGGCAAAACACTGTCTCCCTCACTTAATGTACTCACATATTTCATTTGAGACTTAACCTGGTGAGGAAGAGCTTATTAACCCCATTTACACAAAGTAACACACTCATGGAGGGTTGATATGATTTGGCAGAGCTGGGATTGAGTCAGGTCCCATGACTCAAGGAGTCTAGCTCCAAGTGGGCTTCCCACTTTCGATGTGCCTAACTAGTTAAATGGTATGAAAGGATTTCTTCCAAATATATTACATATAAAGCTTGAAAAGACAAAAAGATTTTTGATTTCTTCTGTCCCACCCAAATTAGTTACCAGTTTCATTTACTTACATATGTTCACACTTTTTCCAAAAAGGTATGTAAGGGCCATCAGGTTTTTTGACCTCATATATTAATATTTTCTAGTAGCTTACACAATAAATCCACCATCACACACCCACAAAAACACATACACATACATATACACACAATGAATTAGCTGCCTAAACCTATCCATCTTTCAATGTAGAGATTACTGTGATCAAGGAGAATGCAGAAAAATTACATGCTCAGATCACTGGTCTAGCATTTAGGGTCATTAAATACTTCTCAGAGTATGTGCTGAGGAACACTATTATCAAAGATATGGCTTCACCTACAAGTGAATTCTGTGGTCAAACAAGTTTTAAGAAATTCTCATTCTGCATCTTTCTCTTGCCAAATCACAGTGCACATAAGCATATTAAAAGACTGAGAAGGCTGGCCAGTTAGCTCAATTGGTTAGAGCACAGTGTTGTACCAAGGTCAAGGTTTAGGATCCCGGTGGTGGCCAGCCACCAAAAAAAAAA
>NW_007726671.1:558002-592558 GCF_000696425.1 Galeopterus variegatus
ACAGTGTTGTACCAAGGTCAAGGTTTAGGATCCCGGTGGTGGCCAGCCACCAAAAAAAAAAGAATGAGAAATCATAACAGTAAATATAAACTCACTCAACTCTAAGTTCCATGAAGACAAGGATCATCTGTTTTGTTCACCTCTGCATATGCACTCAAAAAAAAATTTTTTTTTTTTAATAAATCAATGATTTTGTTTAATGCAACATTTCCCATGGAGACCCTTCCCTTTTCTTTTCAATTGATAGACCACCATACTGATCTAACTCATTCCTTTCTGGCATGATTATCAAAAGAAAGCCAACACTCATAAGTGGAAGGAAGGAAGGAGGGTGGGAAGGAAGGAAAGCAATAAAAGAAGAAAGAACAATCACAATAATATGTTGAACTATCCGAAGAGAAGAGAACTGTGGTTACTAGAGGTGGGAAAGGGGGATTGGGAGGAGGGTTAGGGAGAATTGGATAATGGTCACAAAGAATGATTATGTTTTGCAGTGATAATATACTGATTATCCTGATTTGATCATCACATATCAAACACAAATACAAATAGTCAACTCTGTACCCCACAAATATGTATAATCAATTATGTTTCAACTTGTAAAAAAAGTCAAAAGAAGGCCAAATTTACTGCCTAAAATTCTAATCACACATCTTATCAAAGTTAGTGCTCACTACTTTGCCATTAAGATGGTAAAGTTAACTGCGAAAATGTTTAGTGGGGATTACAAAATAAGCTCTCATTCTGGGAGCCCAATTCTTAGTCTTAGAACCATGTAATTTCATGCCCCCCAAAATTGTAGCCTGACCACACAACAGGCTCTATTAAAACTTGGGAGCCTGTCCAGAATAGAGACTGAACTCTATTTTGCACCTTTCCTGGAACTTTGTAGGCTCATGAACAGTTGTTGCCATCTGCCAAAAAAACAACATCAAGGAAGCTAGTCAACACAAAAGGGCCTTTGTAAACTGTCTACTGCATATTAAACCAATCCACCCACCCTAGAATTCTGAAGAAACTAGAATTCTGAAGAAACTTCAGTTGACCCTTCAACAACACGGGTTTGAACTGTGTGGGTCCAATCTAGAATTCTGAAGAAACTTCAGTTGACCCTTCAACAACACGGGTTTGAACTGTGTGGGTCCACTTAAATGTAGATTTTTTCTTAATAAACATATTTTAAAATATTCTGGAGATTTCTTTTCTCAAGCTTACTTTTTTTCCCTCTAGCCTACTTTATTATAAGAATGAGTACATAATACACATAACATAAAAAATGTGTGTTAATCAACTTTATGTTATCAGTAAGGCTTCCAATCAACAGTAGGCTATTAACAATTAAGTTTTTGAGGAGTTAAAAGTTGTATGTGAGTTTTCGGCTATGCAGGGGGTTAGTACCCCTGATCCCCACGTTGTTCAAGGATCAACTGTATAAATATCCTTACTTGTTTGATTCAAAGGATTTCTTCCTGTTTATCACCAACAATTCACTTGTGCAACCCTGAAGTTGCTTGTTTAGCTTTTTCTTCCAAGAAAAGGGGGAATTTTCATTAGCAAATGTGAAGAAAGGCCAAATGATACCACAAAATTGTGTTTATTTTGCAGTTAAAGCATGTCATTCATTAATATTTGTGAGAATTGTCCAAGTAATACTAACCAAAAGAGTTTTACTTCAAGTCAACTGGAAGTGAATGCATTAAATGCCATCCAAATATTTGTAGCATTATTAATTTGGTCTAAAAAGAGTACTTGACCCAGCCAGGTGCAAGCTAATGAATAAGGACACTACCTGATTGCTTATGACCAACAATCTTACAAATAAGGGTCCTTCTACAAGGGAAGAGAATGTGGCATGACAGGACAATACCAACTATGACACTGGTTTATGGACCTTCACATCTCTCAACTCTCCTATCCAGTTGGAATTAAGTCAAAAGATTAAAGATGAGTTAAAAAGTTGAGTTCAAAGTCAAGGAAAAGGGTTGGCTGGTTAGCACAGTTGGTTAGTGGCAGTGTGTCAATACCAAGGTCAAGGGTTTGGATCTTCATACCCCCACCGGCATGCGTGCGCACACACACATGCATACGCACACTAACAAAAAAAAGTGAATGAAAAGCACAGCCTCAAGCTCCAGGATTGTTCCCATGGACCCACGCCAGTCCTCACAGCCCCAGGCTCCAGGCTAACCCCCAAAGACCCAAGTTAGAGGCCTGCCCCAGCATCAGGTCAGCAGCCTACTATGCTCCAGGCCTGCAGCCTGGATTCCAGATGCCAGGCAAACCCCCAGAGACTCAGGCTCAAGGCCTGCCTCAGTGCCAGGTCAGCTACTACAGACCTAGATTACAGGTTGACCACCATGGACCCAGGCTCCAGACCTGCTCCCACAAACCTGGACACCAGGATGGCCCCTATGGACAGAGGCTCCAGGCCTGCCTGACTGCTCACCAAAGCACCCAACCCACCCAAGGACTCCAGCAGCAAGTCTGCCGGCAGACCCCTCTGGCAGCCTGCCCAGAATCTCTGGATGGGCTGACTAGTAAATGGCTTTCTCTGGCAAAGCCAGTCTATAATGACTAGAAGAGATGCCTACAAAATGCACAGACATCAACTCAAGGCCACAGGGATCTCGAATATTCAGGGAAACATGACACCACCAAAGAACCAAAATAAACAAGTAAGTGATCCCGAAGAAATACATATCTATGAACTGTCTGACAAAGAATTCAAAATAATCATCTTAAAGAAGCTCAGTGATCTACATGAGAACACAGATAAGACAAGTAAATGAAATCAGAAAAACAATACATGAACAAAATTAGCAGTTGAACAAAGATAGGGAAAAAAAGAACAAAACAGAAATTCTGAAGGTGATGAACACAATGACTGAACTGAAAAAATATCACAGAGCACTTCAATAGCAGACTCAATCAAGTAGTCTATTTTGTCTGTTTTTTTGAGTCAGTGAGTTCAAAGACAGGTCGTTTGAAACTATCCAATTAGAGAAACAAAAAGAAGAAGAAGAAGAAAAGAACAAAAACGAGTGAGGAAAGCCTGTGGGCCACCCACATGGGAGGTCGTTTGAAACTATCCAATTAGAGAAACAAAAAGAAGAAGAAGAAGAAGAAAAGAACAAAAACGAGTGAGGAAAGCCTGTGGGCCACCCACATGGGACACTATCAAGCACAATAATATGTACATTACAGAAATACCATAAAGAACAGGAAAAAAGAAAGGGGCAGCTTATTTAAAGAAATAATGACAGAAAATTTCCCAAACCTGGACAGTGAAATGAACATCCACATCCCCATGAAGTCCAAAGCACACTAAATACGTTGAACATAAAAAGATCTTCACCAGGACATTGTATAATCAAATTCTCAAAAGTCACAGACAGAAAGAATTTTGAAAGCAGCATCAATTGTTTTCTCAACAGAAACCATGCAGACCAGAAGTGAGATGATATAGTCAAAATGCTGAAAGAAAAAAAACTGCCAACCAAGAGTACTATACCCAGCAAAGCTGTCCTTCAGAAATTAAGGAGAGATACTTTCCCTGACAAAAAAGCTGAGGGAGTTCACCACCACTAGACTCTTCTTACAAGAAATGCTAATGGAGTTTTTAAAGTTAAAATAAAAAGATGCTAATTAACAACATGAAAACATGAAAGTATAAAACTCACTTCATAAAAGTAAGAATACAGTCAAATCCAGAATGTTCTAATACTGCAAATATGGTGCATATTCACTTTTAACTCTAGTACAAAAGTTAAAACACGAAAGTATTAGAAGTAACCATACGTACAATAGTTTGTTAATGGATACACAATAAAAAANAGAGCACTTCAATAGCAGACTCAATCAAGTAGTCTATTTTGTCTGTTTTTTTGAGTCAGTGAGTTCAAAGACTGGTCGTTTGAAACTATCCAATTAGAGAAACAAAAAGAAGAAGAAGAAGAAAAGAACAAAAACGAGTGAGGAAAGCCTGTGGGCCACCCACATGGGACACTATCAAGCACAATAATATGTACATTACAGAAATACCATAAAGAACAGGAAAAAAGAAAGGGGCAGCTTATTTAAAGAAATAATGACAGAAAATTTCCCAAACCTGGACAGTGAAATGAACATCCACATCCCCATGAAGTCCAAAGCACACTAAATACGTTGAACATAAAAAGATCTTCACCAGGACATTTTATAATCAAATTCTCAAAAGTCACAGACAGAAAGAATTTTGAAAGCAGCATCAATTGTTTTCTCAACAGAAACCATGCAGACCAGAAGTGAGATGATATAGTCAAAATGCTGAAAGAAAAAAAACTGCCAACCAAGAGTACTATACCCAGCAAAGCTGTCCTTCAGAAATTAAGGAGAGATACTTTCCCTGACAAAAAAGCTGAGGGAGTTCACCACCACTAGACTCTTCTTACAAGAAATGCTAATGGAGTTTTTAAAGTTAAAATAAAAAGATGCTAATTAACAACATGAAAACATGAAAGTATAAAACTCACTTCATAAAAGTAAGAATACAGTCAAATCCAGAATGTTCTAATACTGCAAATATGGTGCATATTCACTTTTAACTCTAGTACAAAAGTTAAAACACGAAAGTATTAGAAGTAACCATACGTACAATAGTTTGTTAATGGATACACAATAAAAAAAGATATAAATTGAAGGGTTGGCCAGTTAGAGCTCAGTTGGTTACAGCATAGTGTTATAATACCAAGGTTGAGGGTATGAATCCCCATATTGGCCAGACACACACACACACACACACACACACACACACACACACACACACACACACAAGACATAAGGTGGTTGAACGGGTTAGAAAACTAGAACCAACTATATGCTGCCTACAAGAGACTCGCTTTAGTTTTAAGGACACACATAAGCTGAAAGTGAAGAAAATACATCCCACACAAATGATAATCAAAAAAGGCAGGGGTGGCTATACTTAGATCAGAAAACGTCACAACAGACAAAGAAGGTCTTTAAGTAATGATAAAAGGGTCAATTCATCAAGAGTGCCTAGCAATTAAAAATATATATGCACCCACATCAAAGCACCTAAGTATATAAAGCAAGTATTAACAGAACTGAAGGAAGAAACATGAGGGTACTTCAAAAAGTTCATGGAAAAATAGAACTGAAAGATAATCAAATCTTTCCATGAACTTTTAAAAGTACCCTCGTAGACAGTAATACAATAGTAGATGACCTCAACACCCCACTTTCAACAATGGATAGATAATCTTGACAGAAAATCAGTAAGGAAAGAGCAGACTTGAACAACACTACAGACCAAATAGACCTAACAGATATATACAGAACATTCCAACCAGCACCAGCAGAAAATACATTCTATTCAAGTGCAAACAGAACATTCTCCAGGACAGATCACATGTTACGTCACAAAAAAAGTCTTATCAAATTTAAGAAGACTGAAATCATCTTTTTTGACCACAATGGTATGAAACTAAAAATCAATAACAGGAGTAAAATTGGAAATTCACAAATATGTAGAAATTAAACCACATATTCCTGAACAATCAATGGGTCAAAAAAATAAAAAGAGAAATTAAAAAGTTATCTTGAGACAAACAAAAATGGAAACACAACATATCAAAACTTATGGGATGTAGCAAAAGCAGGTCTAAGAGGGAAGTTTATAGCAATAAAAGCATACATTAAAAAAAAAGAAAAATCTTAGGGCTCGCTCATGGCTCACTTGAGAGAATGTGGTGCTGACAACACCAAGGCCACAGATTTGGATCCCTATATAGGGATGGCCGGTTGGCTCACTTGGGAGAGCATGGTGCTGACAACACCAAATCAGGGGTTAAGACCAGGCATCATTAAAAAATAGAAAAATCTCGAGTAAGCAACTGAACCTTACACCTCAAGGAACTAGAAAAAGAAGAACAGACTAACCCAAAGTAAGCAGAAGAAAGGAAATAAAGATCAGAGCAGAAATAAGTAAAATAGACACTAGATAACAATAGAAAAGATCAATGGAAAGAACAGTTGTTCTTTTGAAAGGATAAAACTGACAAACCTTTAAATAGTCTAGGGGAAAAAAGAGTGAAGACTCACATTTTTAAATGAAAGAAGAGGCATTACAACTAATACTGCAGAAAAAAACAATTATATCAAACTAGTATGAACAAGTATATGTCAAAAAATTGGATAACCTAGGTGAATAAATTCCTAGAAACATACAACCTACCAAGACTGAATCAAGAAGAAACAAAATCTGAGCAGACTAATAAAGTAAGAAGACTGAATCAGTAGTCAAAAACTCAACTAAGAAAAGGCCAGGACCTGAGATGGCTTCACTGGTGAATTCTACCAAATATTTAAGGAAGAATTAATGCCAATCCTTCACAACTCTTCGAGAAAACTGAAAAGGATAGAATACTTCCAAATTTTATGAGGCCAGCATTACCTTAATACCAAAGCCTGATGAATACATTACGAGATAAGAAAATTATAGGCCAATATCCCCAATGAACATTGATGAAAAAAATCCTTAACAAAACACTAGCAAACCAAAGTCAGCAGCACATTAAAAGGATCATACATTATAATCAAGTGGGATTTATCTTAGGGATGCAGGGATGCAATGTACACAAATCAATCAAGGTAAACCACATTAACAGAATGAAGGATAAAAATCATATGATTAAACAAAAACAGATACAGAAAAAGCATTTGAAAAAATTGAGCATCCTTTCATGATTAAAAAAACTAGCAACAAATTAGGTATGGGGGGCTGGCCAGTTAGCTCAGATGGTTAGAGCGCAGCCTTGTAACACCAAGGTCAAGGGTACTGTTCCCCATACTGCCCAGCCACCAAAAAAAACAAAAAGAAAAAAAAAAGTTAGGCATAGGAAGAATGTCCTTCGACATAATAAAGGCCATATATGGTAAGGCTATATCATCATACTCAATGGTGAAAACCTGAAAGCTTTTCCTCTAAGATCAGGAATAAGACAAGGATGCCCATTCTCTCACCACTTATCTATGCAGTATAGTACTGAAAGTGCCAACCAGAGCAATTAGGAAAAGAAGAAAGAAAGAAAGAGGCAAGAAAAGGCATGCAAATAGGAAACGAAGATTTGCAGGTGGCATTATCTTCCTTACATATAGAAAACCCTAAAAATACTCTCCCAAACAACTGTTAAAACTGATAAATGAACCCAGTAAAGTGGTGGGATAAAAAATAAATATACAAAAATCATTGTGTTTCTATACATTAACAAACTATCCAACAAATTAAGAGAACAATCCCATTTACAATAGCATAAAAAAATACTTACGAATAAATTTAACCAAGGAGGTTTAAGATCTTTACACTGAAAACTGTAAGATGCTGATGAAAGAAACTGAAAACAACACAAATAAACGGAAAGATATTCTGTGTTCATGTACTGGAACAATTAATATTGTTAAAATGTCCATACTACCCAAAACAGTAGGATTGCTGGATCATATGGTAGTTCTATTTTTAATATTTGATCTTCAGATTCAATACAATCCTTATCAAAATTCCAATGGCATTTTTCAAAGAAATAGGAAAAAAAAAAACCCTAAAATTCTTATGGAAGCACAAAAGATCCCAAATATCCAAAGCAATCTTGAGCAAGAACAACAATGGAGGCATCACACCATGTGATTTCAAAATGTACTACAAAGCTATCATAATCAAAACAGTATGATACTGGCATAAAAACAGACATTTAGACCAATGGAATATAATAGAGAGCCCAGAAATAAATTCATGCATTTACATTCAACAAAGTTGCCAGGAACACACAATGTGTAAAAAGATATTCTCTTCAATAAATGGTGATGGGAAAATTGGATAGCCACATGCAGAAGAATTATATTGGGTCCTTATCTCACATCATATACAAAAATCAACTCAGGATTAAAGACTTAAACATAAGACCTGAAATAGTAAAACTACTAGAAGAAAATATAAGAAAAAACCTTCTTGACATTGGTCTGGGCATATCCTTTGGATATGACTCCAAAAGCACAGGTAACAAAGCAAAATAGACAAATGGGATTGCATCAAACTAAAAAGCTTCTACACAGCAAAGGAAACAATCATTGTGAAGAGACAACATATGAAACGGAAGAAAATATTCACAAACTATACATCTGTTAAGGGTTAGTATCTAAAAATATACAACGAACTCAATTTAACAGCAAGAAAAATAACCTGATTTAAAAAAGGGCAAAGGACCTGAATAGATATTTCTCAAAAGAAGACATCCCAAATGTCCAACAAGTATATGAAAATACACTCAACATCACTAATAATCAAGGAAATGCAAATAAAAACCACAATGAGATATCACCTCAGACCTGTCAGAGTGGCTATTATCAAAAAGAAAAAAGGTAACAAGAATTGTTGAGGATGTGGACAAAAGAGAACACTTGTACACTATCAGTAAGAATGTAAATTGGTACAGCCATTATGGAAAACAATATGGAGGTTCCTCAAATACGAAAAATAGAACTACCATATGATCCAGCAATCCTAATTCTAGGGATATAGCCAAGGGAAATGAATCTGTACCTTTAAGAGATATCTGCATTCCCATGTTCACTGCAACACTATTCACAATATACAAGATATGGAGTCGACTTAAGTGTCCATAAATGGGTGAATGGATAAAAAAAAATGTGAGATATACACACACAATGAAATATTACTCAACCTTAAAAAAAGAAAAAATCCTGCCATTTGCAACAACATGGATGAACCTGAGAGACATTATGCTAAGCAACATAAGTCAGGCACAAAAAGACAAATACTGTATGATCTTACTTATACTTATATGGAATCTTACTTAAACTTATATGGAATCTAAAAAAGTACTTAAACTTATATGGAATCTAAAAAAGTCAAATTCATAGAAACAGAGAGTAGAATGGTGGTTGTCAGGGGCTGGCAGGTAGGGGATATGGAGAGATGATGGTCAATGGACACAAATATTAAGTTATGCAGGATAAATAAATTCTGGAGATATAATGTACAGCATGGTGACTATAGTTAATAACACTGTATCATGTACTTGAAATTTGATAAGACAGTAGAACTTACATGTTCTTACCACCACCATCAAAAAAACTATGTGAGGTGATGGACAAATATTAATTAGCTTGACTGTGGTAATCATTTCACTTGAAATTTGATAAGACAGTAGAACTTACATGTTCTTACCACCACCACCAAAAAAACTATGTGAGGTGATGGACAAATATTAATTAGCTTGACTGTGGTAATCATTTCACAATGTATACATGTATCAAAACGTCATGTTGTATACCTTAAATATATACAATTTTTATTTGCCAAATATACCTCAATTAAGTTGGGGATGTGGGGAGAGGTCAAAGAAAAGGAAACCACAACCAAAAGTGGAGTAGTAGATAGTACAGTCCTTGTCTGCCTTGGTGATGGTAGGATTTACTGACTCCCTCTGATCTATATATTCCTTTAAGCACCAGCTGGTAAGGGGATTTCCTTTCCCACATTTTCCATTTCCCTTAATTATTACCCATCCCTTCTCTGTCTCACCCTTCCCCTACTCTCCCACCCTAATCCTAAATAGAAGAGTCAAAACAATAGGACTCACCTGTCAGTTTTTAAGGACCACTCATTGACAGAACTATGATCTTCCTAGGGGAGGGAGCTATATAAATTACCCCTTGCTACAAAGACAAGTTTCCATGAAACATCTCAAAGCAGATTTTACTAATTTGCCAAGAGAAAAATCTTCCTGGTAAGTAGACAATTGTTCTATCTCAACTATACAGAGTTCTAAAGTAAATTAAAGAAAAAGGCACAGAACTTCTTCCTCCACATTAAACTTAAGAGTACTTTTTGCTTACTTGAAACTCTACCTAAATCAAACAACTTGTTTGTCAATTGCATAAATCTAAGCACTTATGATGTAACAGAAATATTTCACCAAGAGAAAAAAAGTCTTTCAGCAATAATAGTGCTCACTAGCTACAATATAGCTACTGTGCCTTAAAAACATTTCAGAAAATTAAATATCGATATTTACAATGTCTGAAATTCCAATACTCATCATTGTAACAAGAGGGCTCTCTGATAATTTATAAAGTTTATTTTTAATAACTTAGTATTTATGCAGAATTATAAGTATCAACACTGTTTTTGAAAGTAACTTATGCTTAAAATTGAAGATCTTCACTTTGTGCATTTTTAACTGTATGCCACTTGGCAATACTATTTTCATAAGTAAACTTCACAAGTCAACAGTGGCAACAGTCCAATCATATAAATGCTAAAGTGAACCAGTTCCTCATAAGTGTCATTTTCTTTGTGTCTTTTATTTATATGTGCTGTATATATATAAAGCAGAGTCTCCTTCATGCTCAAATTACAGCATGTATTTTTCTTAAATGGGAAAATGCTGTGGAAATAAAAACACAGCACAAAGAAAAAGCTCTCCTTTACATTAATCATTAGTAGGCTTTGTTTGTTATAGGCATGAGTAACATAAACCATCATCACTTGGTCCACCATTCTAAATACTTGTAACTTATCTCAACTATAATAGAGAGACGCATGCGTAAAGGGAACTTTTTTAAAACCAATAAATTCTCAGCATCTTTACATAGCTGTTCAAGACAGTGATAAACCAGGTCACTTAACATAAGATAAATTAAAAATAAGCCACCAAGGAATCAGTATATAAACCACTATATGAGCAAAAGTGATCATTTTAGAATCGTTTAAACAGAAAAAAGCAATCACATATCCAAGCCAAGATATTAAATCATTTAATCCCCAAACCAAAATAAAGAAATCATCCAAACAAAAACTTTCTATTTCAAAACAGTAATAGAAAGATGAGTTTGGTGAGCCTGCAAGCATTGTAATACCTGGTTCAGAGAAAGTATCACTAATATCATCGTCCTTGTCATCTTCATAATCCTCCTCCTCTTCATCCTCCTCCTCATTTTCAGATAGTTCATGCTCACTGCCAAACCCTTCATCATGGTCCTCATCATCAACATCCTCCTCGTCATCCTCATCTTCTTCAAGACTGCATTTGGTTGGCTGTTCACCCAAGGTGTCAGAGACAAAAAGGGAATAATTGTGCTCTTCCTTTTTCTGGGATGAATCTGAGACCGATGTGCTGGCAGAAAGGCTGCTACTCTCTCCCACTGCAATTGACCCAGGACTCTCCTGGGGCAGGGGACTGAGTAATAGTTCCTGGGTTTCTTTAAAAGGCAAAGCAGGAGTGGCATGACCCTGAAGAGGCTCCATCCCTTTTTTCTCTTGTCTCTTTGCTACTGCACCACAATAGCAGGTGTTCTCCTTTGCTGCATCTGCGTGAACCTGGCTCAACAAGGGCCGACTCTGTTGCACTGGGTTGATCTTTACCTTTGCTTTTTTTACATAGTCTTTACATTCAATGTGAAAGTTCACTTTTTCATTATGATACATGTTGGTCTTCACCATGATTTGTGTGCTTGAAGTGGGTTTACTTGCTTTTTGGACACAGTCTGACAAAGGGACCTCAGCCTGAAGAGTCTTAGAAGAACACACAGGGGCAGCTGCTCTGCTTGTGATCTTTTTCCCAGGAAATGGAGAGGGCAAGGGATTTTGTTTGACACTGAAAAGTGAATCAGGGTAATAAAGGGAATCAGAAACAGACTGAGAGTCCTCACTATTAAGCTGGGCCAAAGTTGGAGTTTTACTTATGACCTCTTCATCTTGGTAAGGGCTAGAAAAGTCATCAAGCCCCAAGTAATCCACTTCTTTTGTTCCCCAGATGTCACAGCTGGTTAGTTTGGTGTACTTTGTTAAGTCTTCACAGTATGTATCCCACTGTTCCCAGTTTGAGGTTAAAGCACCCTCATTATCCAGGACATCTGTGAAAGACTCCAGATTTTCAATGTCTTTGCAGTCCTCCAAAGAAAGGAAGTTGTCTCTAGGATTCTGTTGGTAGTTCATTTCTCTATCCTGAGAAAAGTTAAAAAAAGAAATCACATACCAATTTTAGGAAGAAAATATTCACCTCCATCCTCACTTCCATATATCAAATTGATAAATCAGTACTTGACCTCTGGTCTGTTTTAAGATAAAGGCTACTGACAAGACACTACCATTCCATATAATATCATCATTTCCTTGGACAAGAAAAAAAGAGGAAAAAAATATCCTTTGAGAGGCTTAGATATGGTCCAAATATTAACAGCTCTTGAGCTTTACCATAAACACTCTTCCTGAAAAAGTTTACATTTCTTGATCTTAGAAAGATGTGGGGATCTCCTTAGAAACAAGATTCAATTAAGAAGCAAATAATGAAGAATATGTCTTCCTAAGTGGGAACTTAAAGGGCAAAAAGAAATCAAAAAAGAGCTAGAACTCAGCCATGGAATGATAAGATCTTTTTCAAGACCTTACAACAACTCTTGGGCATGGGGAGTAAAATATTCTTCATGTATTTTAGAGATGTGACTTTAGACAGTAAGACTGAAGCCACTGAAAAGAATGAAGTTTAGCTCTAATGTACTAAAATGAAATGTTGCTCAATATATACTTTTATGTTCAAAAGAGCAAGTTACAGCATACTGTATCTATAAATATATCATCCAATTAAAAAACACACTCATGTTTATATATATAAGAAAAAACTCTGTTAGCAGTAGTTACATTTTGGGAAAAGGTCTGGAGGGTAGAGGATCAGAAAGGAAATAAGGAAGTTTTCAGTTTTCCAGTTTGTTTTGATTTTTAAATTAATTTGTTCATTTGGGTTTTTTCTTGTTTTGTTTTGGCTTGTTTGTGTGTCTTTGTGTGATTTAACAGCTTTACTGAAGTATACTTTATATATTGTACAGCTGACCTGTATTAAGTGTACAACGCAATGATTTTTAGTAAATTTACAGATTTGTGCACTGTTTTCCAGTTTTTACATACTTCTCCATTGCTTAAATTATATGTAATTAAAATTTTTTTTTAATGTTTTTTCTTAGGAATTTTAAGTGTCTATTTACCTCAAGAATAAATAAGTATATTCAGATATTACTTGGAATTGCTATGTTTATCTCACATTCTCTTTGTCATACATCTTACTCAATGCTATCACTCCTTAATTTTTCAGCTGAAAAGCCCTTCAGCAGTTAGGCATATTAAAAAAGACACTTCCCATTCTCTTCATCAGAAACTGAACTTGAAGATATTTAAATAACCTTTTCTCCGGGGCTGGGCAGTTAGCTCAGCTGGTTAGAGCACAGAGCTGGTTAGAACACCAAGGTCGAGGGTTTCAATCCTCATACTGGCCAGCTGCCAAAAACAAAAAACCTTTTCTATTACTATTTTCAACAGGTCCATACATCCTTCTAAAATTACTAGACATAGGGGGCTGGCCAGTGGCTCACTCGGGGGAGTGCGGTGCTGATAACACCAAGGCCACAGGTTCAGATCCCATATAGGGATGGCTGGTTAGCTCACTGGGTGAGCATGGTGCTGACAACACCAAGTAAAGGGTTAAGATCCCCTTACGGGTCATCTTTTAAAAAAAAATAAATAAAATAAAATAAAATTACTAGACGTATACTTGCAAGAATCAAACTTGGCCCAATCACACCCTTTTTCCTTTGCAGGCATTCATAAATAAAAAACTCTACCACAACACTTTTACCCCAAATCAAAGATGAAACCAAGAAAATGTTGCTTACCAGTTCGTACATGAAATCTGGATCTGAACTGTTTGCTAAGAGATCTGTGCTCATCAGAGTCTGTTCCGAAAAGGTGTGGCTTCGAAAGGCATCCCCAAAAGGCGGATCCATTCCGCTTACACTAGGCTACAACAGAGTGGTTTTCATTACAAAGTTAAAGACTACTTCAAGACGAATTTATCACACGAGTCCCAACCCAACCTCCACTAACATATTTTTTTCAGTAAACAATTATTTTTTCATTGTGTAGTACATTTAAGAGCTTTAACTAGTATTAAACTGTGGACTTAAGAAAATAACTAAGATACATTAAAAACAGAAAAAAAATAGGGTAGCAATTGTTAATAATATCTGACTTCTAAAAATTAAAGCTTATTTAGCTACCAGAGTCCACATACAGCATCCAATTAATACTTTTATTTAGCTACATAACATTTCTTCAGATCCTTCCCTGACAGAACTCTCTATCTACTAGAGAATTCCCTGCCATTTCCTGGGGTCTGAGGAGATAGCAAACCAGTCTCACTCTACACTCCTAAGTGAGTCCAATGTCTTATTTCTTAAAACAAGCTGGAAGACAATTTGGACATCTCTAGTCCAACAAATGCCTCCAGGAACATGATGGAAAGAGGATCAACAAAATACACAAAAATCTCCTGGGTAAGACAAGTAACTTGGGCATGAGTTCTGAAGCCTTAATCCTGATCCCAGAAAAGGATACAGTCCATTCTATAATAAATAAGAACGGGGAAAAAAAAACTCAGCACCCAGAGTTAATGCTCCTTCTTGTTTTCTCTCCATCTCCTTTTCACATTTTGACATCTACACAAATCACTCCAGAATCAAGTTAGGGACCACACTCCTAAAGTGGCTCAAATAATAGAACGGCCATACTATGAAATCAAACTTGGATGAAAGAAGAGGAGGAGAAAGAATAGAATGTTCTCTTTTCCTTTTTGTTCTTTTTCTGTGAGTTTATTCAAAAAGTTTTAAAAATAATATTAGTTGGGCTGGCCTGTTAGCTCAGTGTGTTGCAGCCACAAAAAAAAAAAAAAAAGTCTATTTGTTTACGGTTTTCTCCTCATATACCTTCTACTTACCACAAACTGTCCTTTTTACATACTCTTTCAATCACATTTTTCTTCATTTGTACTTCTGATCCCATTTATTTTTTTCCTATTATTTTCCCCCAACCCTTCCAATGCCTGCAGGACCTTTTTTCCTAGAAAAATTTAGCTTGAGAAAAGTTTTATAGCCCTAAAAAGTATTCAATAAATAGCAAACTAAACCTTGAATGGGCAAAAACTCTAAAAGGGTATACTCTGGTCTTTTTAATATCAGCTGGCAAGTCTCCTTTCTTTGCCTCTGCTAGCTACCTCCCTGAGTCACCAGACAGTCCCGGCAAGTTTTTGATTTCCTGTGCTCAATGTATGGACCCACATAAAACAACTTAAGGGGAATGGGGACTAATAAGGTTTCATTTATTGTTTCAGTGATTGCCTCAAACCAAAACTGATCAATTCAAAGTAGATGCCATAATATAAACAGATATAAACATTCTTAGACATGTTTTTTGTGAGGTGCATTTATACACACACACATACATGGATATGTGGGGGGGGGGGTGTATGAGAGAAAGAGATAGAGAAGTTGAAGTCCCTCACCATTTCCTCTTTACTACTTCTAAACTCAACTGGCATAAATGGAAGGCAACGACAGAGGAGATGGAAATGGATTTCTATGGCAGATTAACTTTCAGCAGAGCTGGTTTAGCCCTCATAAAGCAGATCTGTCTACCTTCTAACCTGCTGCCTGTATTAATTGTGCTCATTAAACTTCAAAGCTGTAACAAAGAAGAAATAGAAGGAGATGACAGGAAGAACGCATACACAAAACTAGCTGAGACCAGAAATAAGATGTCTTAAAAAGGTAATATGTGGAGCTGGCCAGTTAGCTCAGTTGGTTAAGAGTGTGGTGTTGCAACACCAAGGTTGAGGGTTTGGATCCTCACACCAGCCAGCTGCTTGCACCGCCCCCGCCGTACCCACCTCCCCCTGACAAAAAAGGTAGTATGTCAAGAGGAGTTAAGGTTCAGAGGACTTAACAGAACCAATGGTACTGACTTTCTGCAGTGGGAAAATATAAAACTTTGCACCTAATCTGTATGATTTACCTGAGGCATTTCCAAGCCCAGATCCTGTGAGTTCGATTCAAAACTTCTTTTTTTTCTTGTTTGTAAATTCCTTTCCAGCTTTACTTTTAATTCCAAGATCAACGATGATTTTCACAATAAACAGCAGGTTTTCCCAGAATGCCTTCAATTCAACTGCTTAAATCACTGTTTTTCTTTTTTTAATAGGTCTGGGCGATTCTGTCAAACAATACAAAGTAACTTCACTGAGCTCCATTAAAAACACTTTGAGCTTTCAAAAACATTAACAAAGAATATAGTACTTTAAGCCAGTAAATTCTGTGGTTGCATTTTCAAGAATTCCTCCACTTGTTTGTTTCTAAAATAGAGTTGGTCAATAACCAATTGGAAATAGTTTTTAAAAATCACCCTGACAAAATTAACACAGGTTCATCTTTCCAGTGATCTGAAAGTTGTATTGTACTTAATCTTAAAGTCAAGCTCTCATTTACTTTATGTTTTTTTATGAGAAAACATGTCTCAACATTTAATTCCATCTATTGTATAATAAATACTGCTAAATTAATCTAGATTTTATATCTCATAAATCTAGAGGAAGAGTAATGAATATATAATACCTAGTCAGCAATGGAACTTAACAAATCCTCTACATTAAATTGCATTTGCAATGGTATATAACATTGTATGGTATATAACCATTGTAATGGATATACCACTGTAATGGTATATAACAACGTTATTCTTTGAGGTATAAGTAAAAGCTGTCCTTAAAGAAAGAATTATTCCAGCAAACTTTTTTTTTTTTTTTTTTTTTCCTTTTTGAGACCAGCCGCACTGCGCTCAGCCAGCGAGCGCTGTGAGCGCACAGGTCATCCCTATATAGGATCCGAACCCGCAGCGGGAGCGCTGCTGTGCTCCCAGCGCCGCACTCTCCCGAGTGCGCCACGGGCTCAGCCCCCAGCAAACTTTTAAAAGGTGTATGTTCAGAGGAGAAATGGGAATGAGGACTACTTTGAAGACTGGTTTCAAGGGTTAAGTTAAAGAATGATTGCAAATCATCTGCACAGGGTCTTTATCGGGTAGAGGCTTAAATGTTAGTTCCCTTCTCCTCTCCTCTGTGTGAAGACCTTAATCATGAGGAACTAAACAGCTATACCCACTTATCCTCTTGTCCTAGATCAGTGGTTCTCAAAGGGTGATCCCAGGATCAGCAGCATCAACATCAGCAACCACCTGGAAATCTGTTAGAAATGCAAAATTTTGGACCTCAGCCGCAACCTACTAAAACAGAAACTCTAGAAGTGGGACCCAACAATGTGTTTTAATAATCCCTCCATGGGCCGGCCCGTGGCTCACTCGGTAGAGTGCGGTGCTGAAAACACCAAGGCCATGGGTTCGGATCCCATATAGGGATGGCCGGTTTGCTCACTGGGTGAGCCTGGTGCTGACAGCACCAAGTCAAGGGTTAAGATCCTCTTACCGGTCATCTTTTAAAAAATAAAAAATAAAAAAAATAATCCCTCCAGGTGATTCTGACCCTCCCTAAAGTTTGCAAACCACTGCCCTAACCTTGCTCTCATTCAATCTAGATGCAGTATCATTTCTTAAATTGATGTAAAGAGCCAATTTAAACTGAACTGCCCTCTGCAGTTAGCACATTCTTTGGATTAGAAGATTAGAGTGGTACATTATTTCAATTTCAAAGACTTCTTGCTGAACAAATAACAGTCAACAAAAGACTCAATAACTGTTCTACTTAATTAGATTAATAACTTGACTATAATTTGTATTTCCTGGATCTTTGCATGGCTCTCCCCTCCAGTAGGCTCTCACTCCCACTTCACTGGTCTAGCCGAGGAAACACTGTCAAGTGGCCAACCCGGGCCTAGAAACAGAATTAAATATGCTTTTTGGTCCAGTGCTACAGTCTAAGTGGATTGAGCCCTGCCCCGACCAAAGGCCAGTTCTTGCTAAGTCTTGCTAAGACTTCTGTACTGGTATGTAGTCTTAGTCCTAACTCTTCCCCTGATTCCTGACAGTCAGTTACCTTTTCTAGACCTATCATCTGGGCCCTGAAAAGGCATCTAATTCAAGCCATGCATTCCACAAAGTAGACCAGTCTAATCCTGGTCTATAAACTGGATCTGGGAGAAAAGTTTGATACTCTCTAAAACCTGAAAACTTACCCTTACTAGCATTAGGATTGAAGACTGAGGGAGAGTGAGTTCTATTCAACATATCCTTACTGGCATCTACTAAAGATACTATCTACCAATAGTGTGGTTTATCAGGGAAACACTGGACAAAAAAGGGCTAAGTTGTAGTCACAGCTCTCACTTACAAACTATATTACATTGGGTAAAACCATATTTCTTTTTTTTTTTTTTTTTTTTGTCCTTTTTGGACCGGCCCCACCGCGCTCAGCCAGTGAGTGCTATGGGTCATCCCTATATAGGATCCGAACCCGCGGCAGGAGCGCTGCTGCGCTCCCAACACCGCACTCTCCCAAGTGCGCCACGGGCTCGGCCCAAAACCATATTTCTAAGCCTCATTTTTCTCACCTCTAGAAAAAAAGACAATACTACTTTCTCCTGGCTAATAAAACTTCCATAAAAATACAAGTATTTATTTAAAATTTTACTTAAACACATCAAAACAAACTTCAGTTAATGCAGTTAGCAAATAGAGCAATTGTTTGGGAGATAGGAGAAATGGATTCCAGTTTTGATTCTATAATTAAAACTAAACAGCATTATGAATTAGAAAAAGTTGCTTACATTTATGCCTTAAGCTTTCCAATCTGAGGAATAAGAATTATTTCTCCCTTAACTATGTAATAGGGATGTTACAAGAACTGAATGAGATATTACATTAGGATGTAATAATTAAATAAATCTGGAAAGGTGATTATCATCAATGGTTATATTTTGCCAATGCATTCTTTGTCCCAGTTCAGAAACTCAACATCTGTGACAGCTATTGCCTGCAAGGCTAAAAGTTTTAAAGACACCAATTCCCAAAGGGGGAGTATCCACCAAGTAAAGGGTTAAGCTCATTCACCTGGGTGTTGAAGGTCCTTAGTTGCTTCTCCTAGTCTCTCAAGTAGCAGCAAATAGGATGGGGTAAGGGCCAATTCTACTCCAAGCAGTGGATCCCTTTTCAGTGATAAAACTCTCCCAGTCTCTAAAACTAATGACCCAAATTCACAACAAACTATCCTCATCCCCATTTTCAACCCATTTTCCAGAAGTGCTTAGTGCTGTTCCAAACATTTATTGTGAAACAACCACAAAGAACAAAATTACCCACCCCGAAGTGGAAGAGAAAAAAAGAATAAAGGGTTCCACAGTAGTTACCACTACATAGCACCTTCCATGATACACTGTTCCAAAACTGTATATATACTATAGCAGGGAGCCATATACAAAGGGTCCATTAATGCTTAGATGGCAGAATAAAATTGAGGAAGAAGGTGCAACAACTCGCTTTTCAGGATGCCTTCACACTTCTTTGGACTCAAGAATATCCACATTTTACTCAGAACTCATATTTTTATACTAAAATACATCAAAAGCAATGGCCTAATTTCCCCGTGTGACCTGAGGAATATCTGTTCCAAGGAATGTTAAATGGTTACTCAATGAAAGGATTGTGAAGTCTGGAAAACACCACATTAAACAAAACTATATACTGCCTTTACTGCAGGACTTCATGGAAACTTTAAGGTGCGAATGTGCATTACAAATTACTAACAGGTGAATATAGCAGAGACCATTTCTCAAACTTGATCAAAGATTTTGATCATAAAATCTTCCACCCTGCCCTCAAGCCTACCCCTCAAGACTAGTGTTTCTGCCAGAAAACAAACGAACAAACAAAAAAAGAAGGGAAAAACTGAATTCCTCTAGTTGTTACTTCCATTTATTCACAACACTGATTCACCAGTTCCCAACAGTTTTGTGGGTTTTTCAAGGGAAAAAGGTGGTCCATCAGAAATAATATCTACAAACAGATTTTTCTCTACCTGGGCTCATTCAAAACGATTCAACAACAATATAAAGTAAAAAAAAATAAATTTAAAAATTCAACAACAGCTCCTAGACAGGCACAGGACAATACTCCTGTCGATTCAACAACAATATAAAGTAAAAAAAATAAATTTAAATATTCAACAACAGCTCCTAGACAGGCACAGGACAATACTCCTGTAACAAGAGAACTAGCTAGCTCACTGAAGCAATGAGGAGAGGCAAATGATTGATTTTTGAGCAACAACTGCAACACCTGAAGACAGTCATAGCTTTAATTTCTTTCACAGCCCTTTCTAGCAGGTTCTACCCTAGGTTTTTTGGGTTCTGTTTTAACATATGTCAAGGTTTATCATGTATATTAAGCAAGGTGAAAGGTAAAGTAAGACGATAGATAGGTACAGTCAAAGGACTTCTTACAAAAGGTCATCCATAGGACTGCAGAAACCAATAATCATAACTTTAAAAGCCAAACCCAAGAGTTGACTGTGTGCCTCAGGCAGCTTATACATATCCAAGAGCTCCAAATTGTGCCCCTTCTGAATCCAAGGTTTTCAACTGATCCCTGAGTCTACATAAGAAGAAAAAAGTTCACATCAAGGAACATAAACCTTTTTATAAATGAAAATACCTTATGAATAAGCTGATATTGTACATGATGGCCAGAATCCCTGTTGCTCCTTTAAAATGAGTGGTTTTAGATGACTACCCCCTTTTAGTAACTTGAGGGAACTGGCCCTTAAAATGGTAAGTAGCTCTTCTGAGTCACCCAACATTCATCAGAGTAGATGTTAAAAAATTTCCAACACACCCATTGGGATGGCTATTATCCAAAAAATGGAAAATAACAAGTGTCGACAAGGATATACAGAAATCAAAACCCTTGTGCATTGCTGGTGGTGATGTAAAATGATGCAGTTGGTGTGGGAAACAGTTTGGCAGTTCCTCAAAAAGCTACACAGAATTACCATATGACCCAGCAATACCATACATATCCAGAAGAATCTAAAGTAGGGACTCAAACAGATATGTGTACACCCATGTTCACAGCAGCATCATTCACAATAGCCAAAAGGTGAAAACAAACCAAGGGACCATCAACAGATGAAAGGACAAGCAAAATACAGTATATATACATAATGGAATATTATTCAGCCATAAAAAAGGGAGTGATTCCACTTACATAAAGTGTCTAGAACACAAATTCGTAGAGACAGAAGGTAGAATAGAGGTTAATGGGCTGGAAGAGTTATTATTTAATAGGTATAGAGTTTCTGTTTGAGATGATGAAAATATTCTGGAAAGAGATAGTGGTGATGGTTTATACAACATTATCTATGTACTTAACACCACTGAATTGTACACTTAAAAATGGTTAAAACAGTAAATTTTATATATATTTTACCACAATCTTTTTTAAAGTTTTTAAGTAAGAAATGCTAATACATTTATACTGTTACATAAATCCATATACCATGGTTTATTTTGATCTTTCCTAATCCTTGCTGGTTCATGCTCATCATTTCTTTCACATGGTCAGAGGTCTTGGTCCTCTCTCTGTTGTCTTTAAACTGTATCAAAGCCACATTCCTAAGAAGTCAGAACTGTCCTCACCCTAATTTAAATAAATCATTTCTCCTAAGGCTTAATCCTCAAGGGAGGGGGAGGGGAGGGAGAGAAGGGGCGGAGGGGAGGGGAGAGGAGGTGGAGGGGAGGGAAGGAGGGGGGAGGGGAGAGGGAGAGTCACTCGTTTGGTTATTTATTTATTTATTTATTTATTTTGATTTATAAAAAACAGAGGTTTATTTGTCTTACGATTCTGGGACAGCTGCATCTGGCATGGGCCTTAGGCTGCTTCTACTCATGGTGGAAAGTGGCAGGGAGCGGCGGGTACAAGCAGATCACATGGCGAGAGGAAGCAAGAGAAGAGCACTCGTTTGGTTATTTAAAAGGTTATACAATGCTCATACCCCATGGGATGCTCCTGTTTGACAGCTTATCAGTTTGTCCAACCTTTTTAGCAAACTAGGACCCATCTGCCACACATTCCATCCATCCTCCCATACTTCATATGTTTCACTCAACAATTCTTTTCCTTCTGAAAACTACTCTACTCTGTAAGCATTGAACTAAACAGTTCTTCAGATGCTTACTATTCCATGGTACAGTAGAAATCAGAGACCCCAAAATCTCCAAACCACTGAGGAAGCAGAGGCTGCCTATGCAAGGAACACATTGGGGGAAGGGGGAGTCAGGTTCCCCCTTTATTATATAATATGAATCTTGTAAACACAACTGCAAGCAAATCACTCTACTTGACCCTTCAATAGCAATTCTCTAGATGCCAAAATTTAGAAACAGACAGGTAAACTCAAAACTAGATGGTTATAGTTTATGTAAAGAATTATTAGCAAAAGACCCACATTATTTATATTACAAATCCTGCTGCTGCTAGTCTTTAAAAATGGAAGACAGGGGAAAGAGAAGAGTAAAGATGGAGAAGACATATCTTTTTCTGCAGACTGGGTGAGAAAAGATCACTTCCCTAGCCAAAGCAGTAGTATTGTATCGTGACCTCATAAACAGCTGTGATCCTTCTGCCATACCACCTCACAAACTCATTATCCTGGTCAGTCCAGCAATCTTCTTTTATCCTTGCATTCAGAGAGTTTTAAAAATATGGAGGTTGAATTAGGTTTACCACAAAAAAATTTAATTAAATGAAATAACTAAAACCACATTTTACTGAGAATCCTAAGAAATTAAGAGAAAATAATAAATTTTTAAAAAGTGGAATGCATGGGGCCGGCCCGGTGGCGCACTGCTACAGTGCGCCACTTGGGAGCGCGGTGTCGCTCCCACCGAGGGTTCGGATCCCATGTGGAGACCGGTTCCCGCTCACTGGCTGAGCATGGTGCGGGTGCAACACCGAGGGTTGCAATCCCGTTGCATGCAGTCTTGGAGGAAGACACAGGACATCTCAGTTTGAATTTTGTTCAATTCCTTTCCAAAGGTTTCTGCCCTACTTTAATCTTTGGGCTACAAAGACAACATATGGGAGCTTAGTTAAAGCCCTTTGGGAACCAATAAAAATGACCATTAAAGCTGGCCTCTGGATCAATCTGAGTTGAACATTGGAAGGGCTGCTTTTTATTTCTGAAAACTATCAACTACAAGATACTGGAATCTCTCTGAAACCTTGCTATCTTTCAATTAAGTCATTCAGAGCACAAGAATAAGAGCATGAAACAGTTTTAGATAGAACCAGAGAATGCACTTCTAACCTCAGCCACCCTGGGTTACCACTGGGGACAAAATATTCACAATTTACATTTGTGTAGCTGTTTACAGATCACAAAGCACATTGCTATACCCTGTCGTTTTTTATTTTTATTTTTTGGTGGCTGGCCAGTATGGGGAAATGAACCCTTGACCTTGGTGTTACAAGGCTGCGCTCTAACCAACTGAGCTAACTGGCCAGCCTTACCCTGTCACTTGATAATACAACTTGGTGAAGTTAAAAGGGCCAGTATTTGGATAAAATATCTTGGTGAAGTAGTCTGGGTATATATTGAGATCATCACTGTCCACCACCCCCTGTCCAAATCTTTCTTACATTAATAAAAAAAAAAGTTCAGTAAGGATAAGAGATTTTTTCCAAGGTCATTCAGTAAACAGATGCCTCTGAGAAAACCTGTCATCACAGACATTATCTCTAATCTCAGTGCCTCAAAAAGCATGTCTAGAGGACTCACAAATCTACATCTTGAGCCTAAACATGCATGTGCCTGAGACCTACCAACTGAGATCAGGATATCTCATGCTCGCATCCTATGACTTCAGACACAACATGTCACTGCCCTATCCAAACATTCCTTTTGTATCAAAAGTACCATCACTCTCTGACATTCAGGCATAGAAAGCTGATCTCAGTCTTGACTCTTTTCTTCCTCCTCTCCACTTGCTTTATTAACTTATACAAATTCTCTTCAGCAAAGATATACTGACCACTTACCTTTTACTAAGCACAAATCCATCTGTTTGACTTTGCCCTTTCTACTTTCTCAACCCTTACTTAGCCCTCATCATCTTACATTTACTATTGCAAAATCTGCCCTACAGTCCTCCTGTGTCCAGCCTCTCCCCATCCTCAGCTCTTACGTCCCACTTTAAAATTATTCTCCCTAACCAATCACATCATATTAGTACTGTGCTCATAAGTTTTCAGCAACTCCCAAATATCTCTTGGATAATGTCCAAAATACTCAGACACAGTGAAACTATTTTGCAAGCCCATCTTCCACTACTTTTATAAATAAATGCTAGTATTAGACTGATCTTACCATTTCCCCAAATCCTTGAAGTACTTACAATCATACTTCACTCTACCCAAGGATCTCCAACAGTGAGATTCTGGCTTTTGTGTCTTTGCTCCCAAAATTTTTCCTCTTTCTCCTCCCCAACCCCTTGTTTCTACTACCAGATTGTAAAATGACTGAGAATGACCACCATATCTCATGTCTATTTCACTACCGTGCAAAAGCAATGCCTTGTCCAGACAACAAGTTAGCTGACAATAAATGCGAAATCTCCTCAGACCTTCTGGATAAGGACTCAGAGGTACAACACTCTTCATATACAAAGAAGCAGCCATTCGATATATATTTATTGAGCATCTTTTATGTGCTCCAAAGTTTCTTACAGTAGTTTGTTAATTTGAGTCTTGAACCGCTGTAATATCATATAGTAAAAACATTAAAAATTGTACTAAAATTTTTTTAATTGCCAGGAAGAGTGCTGTTTGAATTTAAGTCAATGTTAAAGACCTGAGATAATTCTTGTCTAGGGTGGAGAGGGGAGAAGAAGTAGGATTAAAAATTATTTAAATCAGCTGAATCCAGACTCTGGACTGATATATGTTACACTGTTCTTTCACTCTCTCACAAAGACATATACACCATATTTTTAATTAAAACAAAATATTTTATTAGTATATTAAAGATTTGAGTGTTAAAGATTTGAGTGTTAAAAGAATCACTTGGTTTTCTGAGCTGTTTCATAGAAATCTACAGAATGTACAAAGGGAACCGTACAATTAAAGTCAGCAGAATAAAAACAACAGTGGTGCAAGCAAGAACACACTTGAACATACAGCAAGATCTCAGTAAAACAACCATCACTGGACACTCTCGACACACCCTAACAACTTTGGTGCTCCTGATATCAGGGATGTGCGCTCTTCAAAATTGTTTCCTCCCTCCTTTCTCAGATTTGACACTTTTTCAAAAGTGGCATGAGCATATACTACAGACAATTTTCAGATTCTCCTCAAATTCCTTCCTACTGGTGAAACAGACTATACCACCAGCATAAGATTATGCAATAGCTGGTATGGAGTTTATGGACACGAGGCTACAAAGAGGCTTTGAATATGGTTTTGCAGTCATCTCATTCAACACTGAGAAAGGCTGAGTAATTCTTTGGCTCTAATACCACTAAATGACTTGATCTATGAGAAGCAAACTTTAGATAATAGATTCTGCTTCATAGTTGAATATTTGGAATTTCATTCCAGATTCTCACCTGCCTTCTTTTATGTGTTAACAAAAGAATTCCCCCTCTTACTGCCATGATAATATGTAAAGTACCTAACCCTTGCACAAAACAGATCCTCAATAAATAGGGGCTATTTTAATGCTAGGATTATTTCCTTGGTATATGATGCTCCTGGGATGTTGCTACTCTGAAGGTATAAACCCAAACTCAAATCAGAATCCTAGGTTATCTAAATTCCAAACTTAATGCAGCTGGAACAAGAGTGAATAAGGGATACTCCAGCAACACAAGTCAGTCGTTTAGCACCCTTGCCCTTAGCTTTATGAGAGTGAATGTTAATTATGCTGTTTTAATCAGCAAAAGCATCTTTGGATTCAAAAAATAATTCATAATATCACCAAAACCCAGCTGCCTGGAACAAGAGTGAATAACGGATACTCCAGCAACACAAGTCAGTCGTTTAGCACCCTTGCCCTTAGCTTTATGAGAGTGAAGCAGCTGGAACAAGAGTGAATAAGGGATACTCCAGCAACACAAGTCAGTCGTTTAGCACCCTTGCCCTTAGCTTTATGAGAGTGAATGTTAATTATGCTGTTTTAATCAGCAAAAGCATCTTTGGATTCAAAAAATAATTCATAAAGCTGGAAACCAGTCATCTTTATACACACAATAAAAAATTGGTTGATAAATTACAAAGGGAAAGGGCTTCTGCAGAGAGATTATTGCTCTTATTGTTCAAACAATTACATATAATTTATCAGTTTTTTTACGATTAGTTTCACCATAGATTCTGGGCAACTTGAGGGTATGAACTTATATAAAATTTATATGTATATCCATAATCCCTTCCATAGTTTCTAATAAGAAGACACATAGAGATGTGGTCTAATGTTTGCCACACTTATCTCAAAAAGGTTCAGTAACTGAAACAAGGGAGGCACACTATTACAACTGCTGAGAAAACAGCATTGAATATAATCAGCAGTTATCAGAGAAGAAGTACAAAGAGTAACCAGAATCTGGTTGCCCCCCTCCATCAGACTCAGTATTCTTAATATCCCTCCAGAGGAAAGAATAAAATTCATTTACAGTAATTTGTTAGTTTTTAACTTTGTAGTTTAGACAACCAGCAAGTTAATATACTAAGCTATAAAACAAAGGTAACAAGGACCTAGTAAGTATTCTCTACTAGCTGTATGTATATATATTTCAAAACAGAAGACAAAGTTAATTGAGGATTGAAAGCAGAGGTCTCAAACTGGATAGCAGCCAAAAATCAATGCCCACAGAACAGTTTGCTTCAGCCCACACATTACTGTTTTTAATATTTTAAATTTTAACTGTCAGCACTTAATTTATAAATTTTGTGTAAAACTTCTGATTCCTGATATCTAACACCACTCTCGAGAAAAAATAAAAATCAGATCTGACAACACTGGGTACAATATTCTCAGTAAGATGATCATTTGAACTTAAGTGAGAGTTATCCCCTATAAAGTGGCCTGTGCTCTCCATTTTACAGATAGCGAATCTAAGCCGAGAGATGCTCAAAACCACTGAGCTAGCAAAAAGCTAGCTAACTCCAGGGTTTTCACTCTTAACAGCTCTGCAACTTGGCCTCCAAATAAAAGGTAGTGTTAAGAGGTATTTAAAAGACCTGTCCATGAATGTTTATTGCAGCTTTATTCATAATAGCCTAAAATCCGGACACAACACAAATGTCCATCAACTGGGAAATTGATAAACAAATTGTGGTACATCCGTACAATAACAAGGACTCAACTGATACACAGTTATAAATACATATATATAAACATATAAAAACATATATATCTCAAAAGCATTATGTTAAATAAAAGAAGCCAAATTCAAAAGACAACACATTTTATAATTACATTTATATAAAATTCCAGAGAAAATAAAACCATAGTGATACAAGCCAAATCAGTGACGGGGGGCAGAGGTAACGGGAGGAGGACTGGCTGCAAAGGAGCATGAGGCAACTTTCTGCAGTGACGGGAATGTTCTAGATACAGGTGTAGCAGCGGCTGGATGACAGCATATATATGTCAAAACTCAAAATTGGGTGAATTTTCTTTTATGTAAATTATACCTCAATAAAGTTGATTTTTAAAAAGAAGTATTTAGAAAATATTAGAAAATGACAGAAAAGGGCTAGCCCATGGCTCACTTGGGAGAGTGTGGTGTTGATAACACCAAGGCCACAGGTTTGGATCCCTATATAGGGATGGCTGGTTAGGAGAGTGTGGTGTTGACAACACCAAGTCAAGGGTTAAGATCCCCTTACCCATCATCTTTTAAAAAAAGAAAACTACAGAAAAGAATACTACCAACTTGACCTGGGAAAATTTGGGAAAGCTTCAGGAAAAGGTGAGATTTGAATTGGATGTTATAGAACAATTTTAAGGTGCCCCGGAAGTAGAAAACATGGCACGTTCTGCACTGTAGCCTATGAGAAGCAGCATCTTTAAAAACAAAGGAAATGCTTTATAAAAAGAAATTCATAGCAATGAATAATTAGTATGCAGGTATCAAAGACTAGGTGATATTAGAAGATTTCCTAAGAGGGAATCAACTCATAAACATATATTGCTATTCATATGCAAAATAAGCAGACAGTGTGGAATTCGTTTTGTTTTGTTTTTAAGTAAAGCAAAATAAAAAGGAAAAGTAAGGGTCAAAGAGAAACCCAGAAGGAATAAAAGAAGGGAGGGAAGTAAAATAAAGCCTAGGGACACATAAGGGTCAGAATCAAAGTTACCTTGGTATGGACAGATTAGAAGAAAGGAGAAAGGAAGTGGGACAGACCTTGACTGGAAACTAAAAGAAAATCTAAAAATTGAGGGAAGAGACCAACCAACCAAAGTCAGAGCTACAGAGAAAAAAGACCTGATAATGTAGAGCAGGCCCAAGGGATTAAGAGGAAAAGGCAAAAGCAAAAAAAGTTCTTTCCTCCTAAATCCTACAAATCAGTTTCCTCCTCTTTCATTCCCTCACCACCACCACCTCTGCCTTAGCTCAAGCCTTCTCATACCCAACCCCACCATACACATCATGTATACCTTTTACGTCTCCTCTACTCAACTAGAATGCTTCATTCACTTTTCTTCAAAACCCAGTTCATGGCCTGTTAGCTCAGCTGGTTGGAGCACAGCCTTGTAGCACCAGGGTCACGGGTTCAGATACCCGTACCAGCCAGCTGCAAAAAAATAAAAATAAAAAACCCAGTTCAAATGGCACCTTTTCTGTGATGCTTCTCCAACTTTTCCAGGCAGAGTTAGCAGTCTCCCTTTCATACTTTAAGAAGAGTTTGTTTTAATATATTATCATAACATTGGACTGCAATGTCTGTCTCCTCTCCTAGTCTATGGGCAACTCCAATAGAGGATTCAATAGTAAGCAGTTCAAGAAACCTTACAAGTACACCTCGTTTTATACAACAGAAGATGCTAGAAGCCTTGCTGTTTTATGGAATTCTACAGTAAATCTTTTGAACGAAAGTACATCCACCCTACTCCTAATTCCTCCCCATACCATCAAGGATTGATTAAAACTTTTTAAAGTTTTATTTTTGTAACGCTTTAAATTTCTTGGTGAGTGACAAACCTATAACACAGAAGAAGTCAATTCTATCAGGAATGGTGTGAAGCAGTCAAAAAAAGGAACTTTTGTAGAATAAAAGGAGTACCTTTAACCCTCAAAGACAAAACATTACTTAAAAAAATAAGTGTACAACAAGAATATGAAGAAAACTGGAGGACAAGAAATCATCAAGTTCATGAGGCTTTCGTGGGAAATCATCAAAGCCAATAATACCCAAAGATAAGTAAGGAAAAATATGGTTTTGTAACAAAAGATATAAAAGTGGTTTTGGCGTTGAAGGGACAGAATAATGGGATGATTAGAGTTGCTGGGAATTAGTAGAGAGCTGTTTAGAAAGCTGTTCAGGGAAGGGCCGGCCCGGTGGCGCACTGGATAGTGCGCCGCTTGGGAAGTGCGGCGGCGCTCCCGCCCGAGGGTTCGGATCCCACATACAGACCGGTTCCCACTCACTGGCTGAGCGAGGTGTGGGCGCAACGCCGAGGGTTGCGATCCCGTTGCCGGTCCCCGGTCCGGTACGGGGGCAACACTGAGGGTTGCGATCCGTTGCCGGACACGGAAAAAAAAGACAAAAATAAAAAAAAAAAAAAAAGAAAGCTGTTCAGGGAAGAGAGCTCCAATATAGATTTTGGAAGAAGGTTGTAAATTGGTGAAAAGACATATAAGGCTTGCCTGGTGCCAGAACAGAATGGCACAGGAGTCAAAGTACCACTACAGTGCCTCCATTTAGCCTACCCCACAGGGTGAATCAGACTTATTAGCAAGAATGATTTTACAGCAAAGAGGGACCCTGCTATACAATTGAACAATTATTCTAAATTTACAAGAAATAAGAGGTTCAATTCACATTTGCCAAACACCTAGAAACCAAATGGTCCAAGACTTAATGACAAATCCAAAGAACAAGGCACAACTCTTTATTTGTACTTAGTGGGTATTCAACAAATCAAACTAATGGATTTTATCTGAAAACAAAAGAGTTAAAAAGATTTTTAGATATCATCAAAATAACTTCTCTACTAACTTTCTTTTTTAAAAAAGGATCAATTTTAGAACTCTGTTTGAACAGATGGTGATTAATTCTTGTCTTCCAAATAAAAAAAGTCCAACATCTCTACTAATAGTAGACTTTATTACCTTCCAGATAATGCAGTTCTTAGCAATGCACTTGTTGTCAGGCACGGTGTGAGGCAGTGAGTATATAGAAATAAAAGATAGACTCTGAACTCAAGGAGCTCAGTTTAACGGGAAGACAAATACTGCAAAGTGGGACAAATGCTAATAAAGATAAACTAAAAAAGCAATGAAGCCAAGAGAAAGAAAATCAAATTCAGATTTGAGAGGTGGTTCCAAGCAGCCTGAAATATTAGCATATGCAAAGTACAAAAGCTTGAGAACACAACTAAAGATTTCCCAATAACTCCCTATGAGATGAAACATATCATTAATTCCTACCATTACAAATTACTAAACTGACATTACCCATAGTCATCCAGCCAAATGATAATAGGCTAGCTGGAACTAGAAACAAGGCTACAGGCAACATGATGCTTTTCAGTTCAAAATGGTCAATATATCCTCTTTTCTAAACTTTTATGTTTCCAATTGAAATGGTTCAAGCCAACAAAAATGGCAAAATAGTACATAAAAACAAAGCAAAAGCTACTGATGAAAAAATTATTTGCCTGTGTAATATTTTTAGATTAAGGCATCTTTGCTTCACTGGGCATTTAGCACCACTTGACATTTTCCACGGAAGGAGAGGGGAGGCAACCTGTATCTTTTTGAGTCTTGAAAAAGCATCCTACCCTATTTAGGTAATCCTACAAACATTTTGGGCAATGGCACAATCAATATGGCTTCTAAACTGCTGTATGATATATTTGAATATAGGCACTACATGTGTTGACTATTCACTTGACTAATATCTTGAAACAGGTGTACACAGTTATGAGAGATATGTTAAATGCACTTCTAAACCTCAATAGGACCATACCCTGAATATATTAAGGTTGTTAGGTACTGTATCTTACAGCCAAAGTTTTTTAAATCAGAATGCATCTCTAAAATAAATAAGACATACCAGTATTTGCTATAAACAGCTTTTCGGGATAACATCTACAGATGGTTCCCGACTTAATGGTTCGACTTATGACTTTTCAACTTTATGATGGGTTTATCAGGGTATTAAATGCATTTTTGACTTAATGACATTTTGACTTATGATAACCTACAATAGGTTAATCGAGAGGTGACCACATTGTAAGTCTAGGAGTATCTGTATATGTAAATGAAGTAAAAATATATAATGTAATGTTGCCATATGTTCTCGAACTAAAAATTCTTCAAGGTGTTCTTCAAGTGTTCAAATATTAACCCAAGTGTATATTTATATATTCTGTAATAGCTTAACATCTAAGTACTTAAAAACCCAGTGACTAATGTCTTACAACAGGGGTTGACAAACTATGGCCATGGGGGCCGGCCCGGTGGCGCACTGGATAGTGCGCCGCTTGGGAAGCGCGGCGGCGCTCCCGTCCGAGGGTTCGGATCCCACGTACGGACCGGAGCGAGGCGCGGGAGCAACCCCGAGGGTTGCAGTCCCGTTGCCGGTCCCCGGTCCGGTACGGGGGCAACACTGGGGGTTGCGATCCGTTGCTGGACACGGAAAAACACAAAAGACAAAAAAAAAAAACAAAAAAAAACTATGGCCATGGACCCAAAAGTAGGCACAGCCTGTTCTCGTAAATAAAGTTTTGTTGAAATACAGCCCAAACATACTTTCTATGGCTGTTTTCATGATAAAAATTGCAGAGTTGCATAATTATGACAGAGATTCTATGACCCGCAAAGCCTAAACGTTTACTATTTGATCCTGTATAAGAAAATAGTTTTGTTGACCTGTCTTAGAATAATCAGAACCAACGATCTGACAAATTTATGTCTACTCTTAAGACTTTATCTACCCTGGAATAAGCTACTGAATATGGTGAAAGAGTCAATGAATTCTCCTCCAAAACATTAAAGTACAAACCACATGAAAACAAGCCTCTGTTAGTTCTTTTCAAAATTATAATTGTCAATCTTGACTAAAAATTAAGCTTTAAAAGCAAACATTGAATTAGTTCTCTTAATCTTTTAAAAACTGTGCTACATTAAAAGAATCAACATTCAAACTCATTGTACTTTCATTATTATTTGCATTTAGTTAACCATCAGTAAAAACCATAGTAGTTATTCCTTTACTCCTTACACTGGCATCCTAGAATCCACACACATGGAACCAGTTAACCAGTAGGGCACTGTCTATAAAAGTTTTTTTTTCCACCTGCCATGACAGAGAGTGACTTAGTAAAGTGGAGTATCCAAAATCTCTTCTAGATGTATTTAGCCTCTTTCATGGTTGATAGTCTAACAATCCCAAAGCTGCTATACCAGTCACATAAAAGAATTACACCCAAATAAGTTCTGTTGGATCTATTTGCCATTCTTAGAATAAGAGAATAATTAAATAAACAACGCTAATTGACTTCAACCAATGCAACAACGAAAACTGCCTTGAATAAGTATTTTGGGTATCAACAAAACAGTTCTTGTTTTGTTTCCATTTAATTTTAGCTATACTTCTCCTTTCTAACTTATTTTGGCATTGTAAAGGGCTAGGGTTTAGAAAGCAACACAATACTAACTGATAAAATAAGAACTAGTAAAAAAAAATAAACTAATAATTTTACTTACTATAAAAGTTATACTTAAGAACCGAAAAGTCTATCAAATGATCAGGGATTATATTCCTACATATCATTCTTAGCAGAACTGTGAGTCAATCATGCCAAAGTAATACAAAAACTGTTAAATTGTTTATTTACCAATTATTATTTTTCTCCAGTTAACAAAATAGGGGATAACACAAATTTTTAAATAAGTACAGTCAACTCTTGAATAGCTCCTGCACGGTATATCTAAGGCATGTTCCTGCCCTTAAGTGCTTAACCAAAGATGCATCAAAAGCCTGGTACCCTTGACAATACCAATGTAGTCACAGGTTGTAAACTGATGTTAACCCTAAATTAAGCATTTAACAAGGCCAACATGATGCCAAAATAATCACGATACAATTAAGTGAAAAAAGTGATTTTCTAATTACACATACCACTTTCCCCTTTGCCTTTAGTGTATCTCCTAGCTATTTTGGATTAAAAGAAAACGGGAAAATATTTAAAAGTACAATCACGTGACAACCACTTTACCACAGATCACAAGATTTTCACAGAAGTCTTATTTTCTGCTTTTTTAAAAGAAGTAAGTCAGGCTTTGATCCTATTTCTCACCTGCAGGGCATTCGCAAGACAAAGTCCTAAAGAACCTTCAAAGCTAAATAATTTTCTCAAGGCTCAGTTTTCCCATGAAGTTGATTTACGTGAGCTACCAATTTAGGTGAACAAGGGGGACAAATTATTACTAAGACTAGGACAAGCATGGGGCCTAATCTTTAAAAGGAATCCTAATGAAAAAATGGAAACCCCGCCCAGTGCCCAACTTTCTTGGCTTTTCTAGTCCCGGTTCTCTCTTCGCAACATCCAGAAAGCAGAACTTCCCCCTCGCTGCCTCTATTTGAGGCCTGGTACAGAAATTCAGACCGCTAGTTAACCAAGTACCTCCTTAAGGTAGTCTTAAGGCTCAAGCTCGCTCAGAAACAGAAGAAAGGTTTTTTTTCCTGGGTTAAAGGAGGGTTTGGCGGCCGAGTTTCTCAAGAAGCGTAGGGCCGAGAAAGAGGGAGACTCCAGAGGCTGAGCTCCATCTAGTCCCAAGAACCACCCCCGGGGAGGCTTGACTGCCCTCGGTACTTCCCTGCCTCCTCTGCTCGTGTAAGGAGAGCGGTGGGTCGGGGTCAGGTTCCCCTGAGCTACTTCCTGGTCCGAACTGACTCGCCTTCGGACACCAGAAACGCCCCCGGCCCGACTCCCTCGCCCTTTGCCCTGTCCCCTCCCCTCTCAGTGACCCACCACCACTGGTCCCCTCCCATCTAACATGGCCGCTCCACCCGGCCCACCCCCGCACAACCTAACCAATTAGGGGAACCCGCGACACCGCCTCCCCGACACCTATTGGTGTGGCTGCCTCCGTCCGCCTGCCCCATTGGACGGCAGGGCCTGCCACTCAGATCCAAGGGTTCCGCCTCCGAGCCGCCTCAAGCTGCTTTGAGAAGACATATAAACAAATCCCGGGAGGGAGGCCCCTCTTGCCCGTCGCCTCTGGGGCGGGGACGGAACGGGGAGCGGCTACCCCGAGACACCCAGCCTGGACCCCCGCCCCCACCCTCAGCCCGCACCTCCTTGTTCCCTGCCAGCCCGGCACCAACCTCCGCGGCCCCGGCCCTTCCTCACACGCCCCTCTCTCTCCTCCTCCTCCCCCGCCAGCCTCGCCTCCCCTCCCGGGCCCCTCCCACCCGCTCT
>NW_007726671.1:593516-611177 GCF_000696425.1 Galeopterus variegatus
GCGGCCCTCACCCCGCGCGCCCCTAGAGTGGGCCCTAGTCCCGGTCCCCGCCCCGCGCCGGCCGGGCCCAGAGCTCCGGCGCTGCTGCCTCCTAGGCCAGCCACCCTCCTCCGCCCCCCGCTCGGCTGGTCGGCCAGCCTAGGCCCCTGCGGGCTCCCGGCGGCGGGCAGCAGCTCTCACCTGTGGGTGTGGGGGCGGCTTAGGGACTGGGTCCGGTTCCGCTGCAGGGGCCGCGGCCCCTCTCCATGCTGCCTCGGGTTTGTTTTGTTTATGTCCTTCCTGACGGGTTCCCGGAAATCGCGTGACTCGCCCCCCTCACGTGGGCCACGGCGAGGAGGAGGAGGGAGGTGGGGGCCCGCCGGCCACCAGCCAATCGCGAGGCGACCTGCAGCTCGGCCAGTCAGGGGCTCTGCCCGGACGGGCACCCCTGTCACATGACATCGGAGGGGCGGGTTGCTGAGAAAAACCAGGAAGAGAGAGCAGAGCCGGTGATAGGCGCCTACCGCTGCAGCGTGGGCGTGGGCCGTTTCTGATACTAAGCCTCACTCTCACTTTTGAAAAGGTTATTCCTTTTCAAATATAAAGGCTTTCGTATCCAGCGTCTTATCTCATCTCAGAACCGGGCGGTGAGGCACGAAATGTCTGTATGCCCATTTTACAGTTTAAGTTCACTGAAACTTTGAAGGGGCTAAGGAAACGTTAAGTGAATTAGTAGGGGGATTGTATCGACGTTCTATTTTATGAATGGCCTCCCCATCCGAACGTTTTAATTCACTGAGAGACTGACTTAGCCTTCCCTTGTTCATTCATTCACTGATTCAACTAGTTATTTAATGAGCTAAACTAATATTTATTGATCCGCAAACACAGAGATCAGTCAGACTGTGCACCTTTAAGAGAGAAGACCTGTACACAACTGTACAAACAGAATGCTACTAGACAAGACTTTGTAACACATGGTCCTGAGAGGTTTTTGTGCTTCCTAATCCTAACAGCAATCGTTTATTGATCGTGTACTATCTTAGTTCTCCCTACATGCACATGCAATAGTAATATACCCATTTTTCGGAAGAGGAAATTAAGGCTCAGAGGGGTTAGGTTACTTTCCCAAGTCGTGCAGGTAGTAAATGACCTAGTTAGGACTGGAACCCAGGTCTGTTATCATACCCTGTGCTTCTAGAATGCTCTTTATACTTCTTAAGGGCACAGAATTTATCTTCTGAGCACACAAAAGAAATTTGATTTCAGTAAGCAAGGGGAAAAGAAGATTGGGAAACAAAGACTCTTGGCAAGATTCCTTCAGGATGACTTCTCTTTTCTCTTAGGAGTAATTGCCTTCGAAAACATGGCTCCGCTTTGCACACATCTAGGGAAGTAGTATAGTGCCAATGTCAAAACCGTGGACCTTGGAATCGAAAAAATTTTCAAAGATCATAATCTTCAAGAAGGCAGGGACTGGCAGTGTTTATCCTCTACCTTCCATGCCTGGCGCATAGGCAGTCATTACATATTGGTCGAATGAATAACGACCTGGATTTGAATCCTTGCTACATCTCGTGTGAACCAGCCTAAACTATTTAACCTCTATGAGGCTCAGTTTCCTCCTCTGTAAGTCCCTTATGGTGTTGATGTGAGAATTAAGTGAAATAATGCATATAAAGCACTTACATGGTACCTGGCATATATTAAGCACTTAATGAATGCTAGTATTATTAGATTGTTTCAAGGGCATCGTTTGAGAGATCTACAGTAGACTAGCAAGTAAAGATAACTCTAGACTTTAGCAGTTTAATAGCCACTAAAATAATACTTCTGTACACAAAGTGAACAGGTAGGTATATATAGATACCTAAGAGGAAAGTAAATGAGTAAGTCCTCGTACACAAAGTGAACAGGTAGGTATATATAGATACCTAAGAGGAAAGTAAATGAGTAAGTCCTCTGTATCCTCCACAATGCCAAGCACACAGTAGGACCTCAGTACCCAATGAAGGAATGAGTATTTTCACTACTATTTGCCCTACAAGTGGCAGGATTATAATTATTTTCTTTTTAAAGTCTAACATACCAAATTCTAATTTTCCACATTACCTGGAGTTTAAAATTGGACAGAATAGAATAACTGACTGGAGATGTTTGAGCCAGGTTCCCCTGACTCATTCACATGAGATCCATGCATTAACTCTCCATGGACTACATTACAGACTATTCTCTTTCATAATACTATGTTTGGAATAGCTCCAACAAATGGTTGGCTCTTCCATTTTTACACTGCCTTCTGGACACAGGTGTTTTCAGCTCTTGTACTTGGCAAAAGTTCCTTGGGGTGAGGGAGCACCCAAGTTCATCTCCCAGCATGAGGTTCTGCCCACTGAAGATGCTTACTAGTGAATTACACTGGATTCCTGCCTTTGCATCTCCCGTTGTCTTGTAAAGGACAGTTTTGGCTAACAGAGACCTTCCCATCAAGGTTCGTTAATGACTGCATTCTGCTTTGAAGTGAATGGAATGACTAGCTCCTAATTGATTTGTTTCTCTGGGTTTCATCCTGCCAGGTTCTGCCACAAAGTTGGCAGGAAGCTGAGACACAAATAGCATTGGCTTGAGGTTAAAGAGGCTCTCCTGGTTCTATCCACAAAGCAGTAACCAACTGGCATCACCACTTCCAAAGTGCTTAACCTTGTTCCTGTTGAATAATTTACATACTGGGATAGCCTGAGTCAGAAAAACATGTTTTACATAAATCTGAGACAAGGGAGGAAACAAAACAATAGATATATAGGACTCCATTGAATTCTTAAAAATAAACTATTTTAATTATGTAACATATAAACACAGTGCAAAATTCAAAAGGTACAAAAAGGTATTCCATGGATATTAAGTGTCCCTCTCACCCATTTCCTGGCCACTTACTGCCCCTTCTCAAAGGCAACCACAGTTATCCATGCTCTGTGAATCCTTCCAGACATATTCTTTGTATGTGCAGACATTTCACCCACCCATTTAGACCATGATGTGTTTTGAACACTGTTGTTGGAGCTAGGACCCCAATTTGAGCTCTACTACAAACATGAGATCCAAGGTGACCTCTCTGCTTTCCAGTTTATTCACCATGCAGACTCTAGACTAAAACTGGATATTCTCCATGATCCTTCTAGCTTTAACATTGAGCCCACATCCTGAAAGAATTAAAACACCTAACTTTCCTTGTGACCTCGTCTGCACTGTGTGTAAGTCTTCATTAGAGCAGATTGAGCCCTGCCTGCTGATCATGTACATGTCTTTTAAGTGAGTGTTACCCTTTTGAGTCTAAGTGTTTTCTTTCCAGACCCCTCTGGGCCTGTGTGGTATGTTAAGATTTCACAGCTTCAGAAGTGAGATTAATTAACTCAAAAGCTGGAAGATCTCCAGGAAAAGCTGTGTCCTTCTGACAGTAAAAACTGATTTTCTTCCTGAGAAGACTGGAATATTGCTGAGGGTGAATCTAAAAGATATACTGATTGATAGTTGGCAATTGGCACCCATCCTTCATTCATCTCACCTAAAAACTATTCTTTTTTTTTTTTTTTTTTTTTTGGCAGCTGCCTGGTACAGGGATTAAATGAACCCTGGACCTTGGTATTGTCAGCACCATGCTGTAACCAACTGAGCTAAAAAATAAAAACTATTATTTGGAGGAAGAAGAAAGTTCAGTTCTTCCCTCTTCTGCACCTGATCTCTCAATAGTACAGTGTTCTTTATATGACAGCTTTGAGACTTAGTCTATTTCTCCCAGAAAGCACCAGTTTTAGTCCCAAATACCCTTCCCCAGTCTATCATTTATTTATTTACCCTGATTCCTTTTTTTTTTTTTTTTTCCTTTTTGTCTTTTTTCGTGTCCGGCAACGGATCGCAACCCTCAGTGTCGCGACCGTACCGGACCAGGACCAGCAACGGGATCGCAACCCTTGGTGTTGCGCCCACACCTCGCTCAGCCAGTGAGTGGGAACCAGTCTGTATGTGGGATCCGAACCCTCGGCGGGAGCGCCACCACGCTCCCAAGCGGCGCACTGTAGCAGTGCGCCACCGGGCCGGCCCCTACCCTGATTCCTTATCCCACCTCATTCCCTATACCCAGCATGAGGCCTGCCATGGGATAGGAGCCTGCTTGTGGTCTGAATGAACAAATTTACATCCAAATCCTATTCATCCTCCAAGGCTGAAGATCCCACCTCTTCCATGGAGTCTATTTCTACCAAGTCTATTTCTATACTCATTAATCTCCTTTCCTCTACTGCCCAACTGAGCACTTAATGTACTTACCGCTTTGTATTATTCATATCATGATGTTGATATTATTTCTTCAGTAAAATCAAGTGGGCATACTCAAATCTCAAATGATATTATTTTTAAAAAATCAAGTGGGCACAAACACTAATATATCCTTGAGTTATAAAGAATGCAAAGCACTTCATTAGCCCTCATATTCAAGGTTGTGTTTCGTGACAGACGGAAAGGAAAGGAAGGGAAATAAATGATGTTTGTTGAGTACCTAATGTGTACACTGAAGGCATAGTCCTTGCCCTGGAGGAACTCCAAAAATAGTAAAGGAGACTGACATGAAAAGCTGAGAATCAACAGTAGAGTTCATAAGAAGGGAGGCCCTAGCACGGTTGTTAAGGACAGGACATATGTTTCTGTGCCACTTTCTTGCTAGCTTACTTGGTTTAAGTTACTAATCTGTCTGTTCTAACTTGCCTCACAGGTTGATTTTAAGATTAAATGTAGGACGTGATGCCTAATAGGTACCCCCTTCTCCACCTTCCAGGGAGGAACGTGACTGGAAACTTCTCAGAAGAGAAGCAGCAGAGAAGGGAAAATAGCATGGTAAAGAGAAGGTGGCAAGCAACTCAGACTGTTTTATGATTCCATTATCTTCCAACGCAGCATTCTTGTCAAAATTGTTTTGTCTGTTTCACTAAGACTGAAAACTTCTGAGGACAACTAATAGTTCCTGTGGTGTCTGGTTTTTTGGTTTTGTTTTGGTTTTTTGCCAGTGCTGAGCTGAACATACACTGTTACTATCAGTGACTACAACTGATAGCAAACCAGGAAGCCAGGCAGTGAGAACAATCTAGCATTTGTTGTAGGAAAACCTCCCAAAGCGCATGTAAAATAAGACGTTCTGTTGGTGAGGCAAGAAGTAGGACAATAAAGACAGAAAGTGGAGAAACAGTTTGATAAGAAACAGGAACCAAGACCGGTAGCCATGACAATAGTCTGTTGAACTACAAACGGAGGCACGCTTCAAAGGATCCAGCTGTGAAGTTGGATTCCCAAATGAAGGATGTAAGCAGTTCAGAGAGGTTGCTAACGGAAAGAAATAAGTAATTAAAAGTTCAGAGAATTGATGGTGAAGTTAGGGAGTCCTGTGTATCCAAAGGTTTTTTTTGTTTGTTTGTTTATTTTAACCCATAAATTCACAAGGTCATAAATTTCCTTCATGCTACTGGCAAAACTTGGGACTATGTCTACCAATTGTTTTGAGTTTTCATCCTGTTTTCACAAGGCCCAGACTCCAGGATGAGGTGTGTAAACTAAATGAGTACAATATTATGTAACTGCAAAAGTAGGACATAAAGTCCATCAACAGACTTGAATGTCAACTACAGATTCTGTCCTGTGTTAGGAGAGGCAGTACCAGGAGGGAGGGCCATATCTCCTCATTACTCCACCCCCATAACTTAGTACCTACCCAGGCTTCTGCAGGACTGCTTGCCTTTCCACACAGAACCTGGGGCACCAGCCCCCAGCCAACCTCAGTGTTGCCCCCATCACTTGGATTAAAGCCAGAAGGGGTTCTGCTGAGTACCTGATGGCTCCAGACACAAGTTGTAGCCTCTGTCTGGTCAGATGAGTGACATTTCTCCTTTCCTCCGCTCTGACACTTTGCCATCATCACCTTGACCATCATCATTCACTAGAATGGTGAGACTGAGCTGTGCACAGAAGGCCAGACTAGGCATACCTGCTCATGAGGAAGGAGACGCGACAGGGCCGGCAGTAGCGGTACTACTACTTTGAGGGCATCAAACAGACTTTTGGCTATGGCGCACGCACACTTATTTGAGGGCTCCGGGCTGCCGGATACTTCAGTCCAGACCTCTCCTGATTGGGGCTGAAGGTTGGGGCACCTCGCCCGCTCCACATATACCCTGAATTGGTGCATGTTTCTTTCTGGTTGGGATCAGAGGGCAATTTCTCTTTTATGTGTACAAACATCAGATAAACCTTATATATATATATATTTTTTTTTTAAAAAAATGCCCAGACGGGATGCTGGTTGCTGGTTGCAGTAATCTTGGTGAACTGGTCAACCCAATCCAAGGGGACCTCTCGGCCTCTTGTCCACTCACCCAATCACCTCTCCCCAGCTTGGCAAAAGAGGAAGCCACCTTTGGGAAAATTGGGAATAGTGGTGGCAATTGGACTTTAGAACAAAGTAGGCAGTGGTTCTCCCCTCCTAACAAAGGGAGTAATGACATAGTTTTAGGCTCCTGGAAACACCATGGGAGAAGGAAGGATCCAGTGGGTGGTTTCTTCTCTTCTCTCTGGGTGGGGGAAGAGGAGTCGGGAATTTTAGAAAGACAGGAAATGTGCAATACTGCTCTTTGCCCTACCCCAACCCAATTAAAATCTGGTGAAACAAAATCAACATAGGTAATGTCTTTAGGGCCTGGCACACAATAAGCACTAGGTAAAGGTTAGCTATCATTATTGTTATTATTAATAAAATGGTCTGATGAAAGCCATAGACTTGCTCCCCAGAAAAACACACAGAAGTATACAGGCACCTAATTTTGCAAGTGTTTCAGAATGTTTGCAGGTAGTTGTGGACCCCATTTAGGACCCACTGAGGTCAGAGAGGCACATTCCAGTATGCGGAACCAGCTGCATAATTTGTGAGGCCCAGGGCAAAATGAAAATGCAGGGACGCTTGCTCAAAAATTAAGAATTTCAACACAACAGGAGCAAAGCATCAAACCAAATACAGGGCCTTTTTCTTTTTTGGCAGCTGGCCGGTATGGGCATCCAAACCCTTGAGCTTGCTGTTATAGCAGCGTGCTCAAATGCAGGGCCCTTCTAAGTAAGGGGCCCTGTGCTACATGAAGCTGACCCACTAAAGCATTAGAGCTCTAAGTCAGACAGTTGCATCCTTGCTTTAAGGAAACTCAATACATAGAGACTGGAACTTACAAAATTCGAAAGCTGATCTCCTACAAGACTCTTTTTTTCCGAGCTGATTTTTAATAAATGTTTATTGAGCAGCATCTAGTTTGTGCAAAACTATAGGGATCAAACACTTGAACAAACCAGAGGTACTGTTCAGCAAAGCTTTTGCAGCCTCTTGGAAAAGACTTGAAAATTATGCAAGTGTGATGATGGAGATAAACAAAGGTTCCTTTGTGAAACTGAAGGGACCACACTTTGGGAAGGAGGTGGGAAAGCACCCCCAAGACCTTCCCCAACTCTTCCCTCTTACCCACCCACCATCTAATCAATAATTAAAGTTTATCTGTATGAGCTAATAATTATGGCCCTAGTGTGGCTACCTCTCTGACTCCATTTCATTACCATAATCGAGGACACTTACCTGTCCTGGACTCCTGCAGCAACTTTATCACTGGTTTGCCTAGAACACCTCAACCACTTCTCTTTGCCAACCTCTTACTCTTCCTTTGGGTTTACCCTTAAAGGTCATTTCCTTCAAGAACCCTTCCTCCCAGCATTAGTGTTTCTGGTGCTCTTACCTAGCAACCTGTACTTTCCTAAGATAAAGCACCTTGCCACAGCAGGGTCTACTCACCAGCAACACCAGCAGCACCAGGGAGCTTGTTAGAAAAGCAGAATCATTGTTCCCACCCTGATTTAATCAGAATCTCCTTTATAACAGTATCTCCAGGCAAACTATACATTAATGTTTGAGAAGGTCTGGTATAATATAATCCTTTATCATTACCGCTTGTTTGTTTTCCCTGCTAAACTCTAAGCTTCACGAGGTCGGGGGCTGAGTCTCTTTTGCCTACTTTTGTTTCAAGCAGTTAGCACCTGGACAAAGAACAGGAGCTGAAAATACCTGTTGATTGTTTTTGAAAAGCATTTGCGGCTTGGAAAAATAGTTACGCACAGCTTCTTAAGTCACGCTTCCTCAAATACACGCTTACTTTTACAAAACATCTGCTCTGCTTGTTCCGATTTGGGGTGGCAACCCACACTAGTACCATGCTTTGGACAGTGTAAAGAAACTGTAGGAAAAATAGATTAAATACAAAAAACAAAACAAAATCTATGCAAACCATGTCAAAATCCTGACACCAATTTACATAGAATCCTGATTGGATTCATGTGGGAGGCAGCATTAGTTGCTGAGCGTCTTCAGCTACTAGAATAGTCCCCTGATTTGCAGTTGGCTTGGGAGGGTAAGTAGGAGTTGGGGAAAAAAGGGCCAATACACCAATTTACATAGAATCCTGATTGGATTCATGTGGGAGGCAGCATTAGTTGCTGAGCATCTTCAGCTACTAGAATAATCCCCTGATTTGCAGTTGGCTTGGGAGGGTAAGTAGGAGTTGGGGAAAAAAGGGCCAATACATTCCACAAGGATGAGATTCTAACTGAAGCAGTAACACCGTCTGAATGAAAGACTTACTTAGAACAGTTGGCAGTGGAAGAACAGTGGGGCTTTTTCTAACCCATGTGGGACCCCAGAACATTAACACCCCAGGCTTCCACTTTCCTATGTGGGCAGAATCAAAATCAGTGTTCCCTTTTCATTTCCTCATGCTGTCACTGTGAGCACCTATACAAAAGGAGGCTGGAGTTTTATAAACGGAATGATCTGTACTCTATTCCACACAATGGAAACAGTTAATCACAATTTATGTGTGAACTCGCTGATTTTCATTGATTCGGAATAGCTTTAGTGTTTTAATAAAGCTAGCTGACTTCATTTCCCGACCCTGAATTACTTGGAGAAAAAAAAAGATGTGTATCTTACATAATGCTTCAAGGAAGTACTAACACTATTCTGACGACAGTCCCCCCCAAAATACATTTTTTTTTCCTCATTATAAAAGTAATACATACTCTTTGTGGAAAACTTGGAAAATACACAAAACCATAAAAGAAATAATCACTTTCAACATCTTGGTCTGTTTCCTACCAGGCTTTTTTCTATGTACAGAAGTTTAAAATCCTGTTTTTTTTCTCTCATCATAACATTCTATTATCTTGGGGTTATTTTTGTTTGTTTTTGTGGTTGCTGGTGTGGGGTCTATTATCTTTTAAAGTACCTTTTATTGTTTCTTTTTACTAGACTATTACATTTTCATTGGAGAACATGCTGAAAAGGAAAAAGAAAATTAAAATCATTTATAATTACTATCCAGAGGCAAGCAACATTAGTAGCTTTGTTGTTTGTCTTTTCAATCTATTTTCTAGGTATATATTTTGAAAAAAAAAAATACTTGATATTCCTTCATTTGGATGCAGCAGCATGACTTATTCAAGCCTCTCCTCATGCTGGGCATTAAGGTCAATTCCATTTAACTGTACTGTGACAATATCCTTTCCAATGGTATTTTATGTTGTGCTTTTTTCCTTTAAAAATTATTGATTTTTCTCTAATTAATTTCATCCACTCAACTCTTGAGAGAAAGCTGAAATAAAGGGGCAGGACGAAAAAGTAATACATAACGTTTGCTTAAGTTTCCATCTCCATTTAAAATATATTTGTTCTCCCAAACAGAAGAGAGGTTTTGCATAGAGGGATGGGGTGATGAAAACATTCTAAAATGCCTAGACATATATTTTTATTTTTTTGGCAGCTGGCCAGTACAGGGATCAAACCCTGGAATTCGGTGTTATCAGCGCCATGCTCTAACCAACTAAGCTACTCAGCCAGCCTAAATATAATTGAAATTTCATTAATAAAGGAGCAGTTGACTCTCTGAATTTTTGGAGGATGAAATCCAGGGCTGAACTTTCAATGAGCCTGAGCTGCAATTTAAAATAATTTCTCAATTCTGGATTTGCCTCAGCATGGCCAAACACCTACCATTGCTAAAAAAAATGACTAGATGAACAAAAGTGTGCTACTTCTGAAAACATCAAAGAAAGGGTATGATAAAATATTAAGCTGGGATAAAGGTATAGACATCATCACGTTTAAAAAGGCAGCAAAAAGCATGCTAAAAGAAACCAACCTATCCTCAGACTCCATCTTCAAAAGCATGCCACAAATACTTCTGCCACATATAAGAGCTGGTAGAACCTGGGAGGGCAGGAAGGGTATGGTCCAGCCACTTATCAGGCCAGGAGGCCTGGTGAAGGTGCCTTTTATTTATTTTTCTGTAACCCACTAAGTACGAATGACTAATCAAAAGGGAAACTATATGTAGAAAAAAAATAAGTTGGCTGTTCCTCTGGGTCTGATCTTAAGAGAAAAGTACCATCAGTGTGCCCTGGGATTTGATCGTTTCTTTGGAAAATACCATATTATTATAATTTACAAATCATCTTTACCACCAACATCTCATTAGATAACAACCTCGTATAGTAAAAAGGGCAGGTATTATCACCATTTTATAAATGAAAATACTGAAGCTCAGAAATTAAATGATTTGCCCAAAGTTATCGAACTAGCAAGTGATGGAATAAGACTGCAAACCTAGGACTTCTAGTCTAATTATCGTCCTAGGAGACCACGCCATGTTCACGTGGAAAGGCTATGGAGGAGAGGGACATTTTCAGTATCCTTTGAAAGAGTTGCATGGAGCTCCTTCCAATCTGGGTTCCAGCAAGCACCCAAGCAAGGGAACTGTCAAAGGAAATATAACTCACAAACATATATCTCAGATACCAGGTCATGTTGTAACAAAATAGTTCCATTATTAAAGGTGAGGTCAAGGATAACATATACCCAATCTACATATTTTGCATTTAATCTTAAGTATTTTAAGGGCTGGCCTGTTGGCTCAGTTAGAGTACGGTGCTGACAATACCAAGGCCAAGGGTTCGGATGCCCATACAGACCAGCCATCAAAAAATTATTATTTTATAAATAAGGAAATTGGGGCTCAAAGGTTAAGTGACTTCCTGGGCAAAGGGAACTTAGAGTTTTCCTTCACTAAATCAGAGTCAATTTCATCATTCCTTCATTCCAACAATAGTAATATAGCAAGGTGGTGGCACAGTCACAGGACCTGGCCTTTAGGAGCTTGCAATCAATCTTTCTGGGAGGTTTTTGACATCCAATTTGGTTAGGAAATGAGCTCCTTTCTTCTTCATAGGCAGAAGTAGTCCGCTGCTTTATACTGAGGCCATTAGGACCTCACTGGGAGGAAGTCACAGTAGGGTTTGGAGAGAACCCTATAAGTTCAGGCCTGAGCTGCTGCCTCATTAGGGACTTTTACTTCCCTAGAAGTCTTACTGAGCACAATGTTCTCTACTGGGGGACAATCAAACCCTTCCTCGCACAGTACCAGGCCCTTCTGTGCTCTCCTGTTCCCACTGCTATTAATGCAGGCAATATAGTAATTCATGTCTTCAGGAACCAACCCCCACAAAATGGCAAGCAAGCCCAAGAGCAAACCAATAAGCAATCTAATCCAGTTTACTTCCCAATGTCTAGTTTAATTCACTTAGAGCAAATGAGAAGTACAAAAATGTATCAGTACAAAATGACCAAATAAGGTGGAACTAAGGGACTTGGATCAGCCAGGGTTGTGACTTCTGCTTTCCACCATGCCATTAAATTGGAAATATGCCAAACCATTATCATCAATGAGAAGAGCCTCCAAAGTTGCCCTCCATCACTGCTGCAAGGCATGCTACAGCTAAGGTCTGCTGAGCTGAGCAGCAGTACGGTAGACTCCCTATCAGCTAATGCATATGCGGAACTCAAGACAGGCAAAAGTTACACTCAAGGGAAGTGCTGCTACATTAAGGTCACCATGAGGCTCAGCTTGAAAAACGTTGCTTCAAAAACATTGTAGTCTGCTGGAAAGCAGTCTAGGGAAAGAGTTGGGAAGTTTTCAGGCCAACCCTCAAAGATAATGTGCTGCAGGGCTTGACGTGGAGAACCTGGGGACACAGATGCATTAGAGTCACACTTCCTCACGCGGTCAGAACTCAAAGACTGTGGCGTCCTTTTATGTACCCACAGTAACCACCTAGCATTGCTTTCTTAGATGACAAATATTGATTAAGGGTCATGTAGTTGTTCTGGTGGGAGACAGCTTGGTCATCTGCAATGGCAAATTCTTCCCTCTAACCAGAGACCCGGAGTTGGCTCCTGGCCAACGCAACTCAGAGAGGCAGGGTGGCCAGCAAAAAGTGAGCAAGTAATTAAACTGGGCAAGTAATTCTCCCTGTCTGGGCTCAGATTTCTTATCTATAAAAAGACAAGGTTAGCCTGTATCACCATGGCCCTTTCATGTTTTATGGATCCATGAAATTACTTGCAAGAGGGCTGGAAACATAAAGTACAGAGTTGGCTAACTCTCAGAAAAACTTTAAGTTTAAAATGAAAGCAATGAGTAAAAAGAAAGAAATGAAAGCAGACTAGTTACTTCAACTTGAAACTCTCTTTGGTCTTCAGAACAGCAGAGTAGTGAGTTCAGACAGTTGGGGAGGAATAAAAAAGTACAAACTGCAAAACAGGAAATCCATTCTTGGCTGGCTGTCAAAAAGATGCCATGAGCTGGTGAATATTAGATCCATTTTAATTTTTAATTTCTTAAAACAAATGAATCCCCCAAATTAGTGAATTATTGAGATGCCTGCTACCAAAACACAAAATTACTGTTATCTGCCCCAGGCTTTTTAATCACTCTAGGCTTCTTTAGTATGGTTTCTGAGGGTGTGATGGTTCCAGCTCAGCAGCACTCACTGCCTTGTCCCTGTGGCTGGTAGTTCTCCTTGACCTGCTCACCACCATAACCACTTTTAAAGACAGCAGCCAAACACAGCCTTATATTACAGTTCTACGTACAGGACCTTATCTCTCCAAATTGCATATCAGCTCTTCCACTTGCAGAAATCCCAATTTATATATTTTTGATCCCTCCAGTGCCCTGGCTACAGTAGGCACTCAAACGGTTACTGAATGATTACAAAATACTTACCAGTCTCTTCAGGGATCTGCATGGCAGACTGTACATCCAACCTAAGTTTAGACTATAAAATCATTTTTTAAAAAGGCATTATCTGGAGATAGAAAAGCTTATAAAAATGAGTTTTACAAACATTGAACTCAGATTTCCATAGAAAGCAGAAAAATAATTTATTCCAAAAGATGGCAGAAATAAGAAATTCATCCTGAAAACATAGTTTGATGTAATTCTGTTGGAACAGATCTTCCCTCTAAACATGTTAGTCTTGCAGCAGTTTTTAAACACTTCGCTGATTCCCATGTTGTGAGCTGGCAGAAGCCATCTTCAAATCCACAAATTCCAACAAGTGAGTAACATATTTATCAGAAGAATATCTTCTACCTCAGAAGAGTACATAAACATTCTGTGGAGTCGGCACAGTTTAGGTAAGTAGGCACATAATTCATCAAAGTGTAAAAAAGGCGAAGGAAAAAGTACCGTATTGTAGAATAAGATATTCAAATGTGGTGTGCACATTTAAGGCAGCTGATGCCCAAAATAGACAAGTCGAAGAAGGTGATCTGGGTTTGGAGGTGATTTTGCATCTAGAAGGAATTCTCTTCATGACCTGCAAAACAAAAACATTCTAGTAATTTGTCCTCATATCTCCTTCAGGAGGTCAAAAGTTAACATCAAGAAAGTTAGTCAGGCCAATACTTTAATATTCGTAGATGCTGAATAAATACTTGAGTGAAAAGTGGGTTCAATCAGCATGCAAGTCTGGGCAGATTTTGCAGGGATGTGGCAAGAGGTCCAATTACCAAGGACACTGATGACCTGAGCAGCACATAACTGTTTGACTGTGGTACAGCAAGCAGGAAGAGTGAAGCTAAGACTGATGGTGTTGGAATCTAATGAGCTCACTTTGGTTTCAAGAGTCTGTATTTTTCCTTCCCCTCTTATGGCAAAAAAACAAGGTTACCACAGGCAGGGCAAGCTCTTCTCTAGTGTCACACTCCTGAAGAGCGGCTCCTTGCTTGTTCTCCGTACTCAAGGCTGCCCTCTAGTTTGCTCCCCATTTTTGTTACCACAAGCATAGGTGACAAATGACAATTTCTTTATGTAGTAGCTTGAAGCTGCGAACACCACCCTTGCAAAACTAGCAAATATTTAAATAAGTATCTTAACACATTAAACTGCTAACAGCAGTCACATAAACTCCTTTATATAAAGCTTATGTTGTAATGTTTACATAAATAAAGCCACATATGCTACTTTGAAATTAAAAAGTTAATAAAGAGGAAATTAAAATTAAATAAATAGTTCCTTTCAAAGGCAATTTCCACAGAAGGCTTGAGTTGACTGCTAAGAAATCAGGCTGGTTATGACATACAATTTGCCTAAGTGTGAAAACTATTGAGGGTAAGGGCAGGGTGGTATGTGAGGGGGGCTTGATAAATTCAGATGAGACATGGTTTATGGCAGGCAGGTCTGACTAAAGGTCAAAGAGAGATGTCAAGAGATCTGATGGGTCCTTTAGGATTTCTAAATCTGTGGGCACAACCTGGAGAATTTATAGTGCAGTATGGTAAAACTATGGGTTTCCCAGTCTTGTGGTCCAAGAGTACCCACCAGTGGACAAAAGTTTGCTGCTAAGTCTTACTGATGCAAGCTGGGACACTGCAACCGCCTTCAGTGGTGGAAAGCACAGACTGCTGGGGACCCACTAAGGCAGGAGATGGCAAACAAAATATACTCAACTCAACAAGTAATTAGAGGACTGTTTTCACAATGTATTAGGAAATTAACATCAGGCCAATTACATGAGTGTCTGAGTGTCAATTATCGGAGCTGCTTGTTTCTTGCAGTCTGAAAGCCTTATAAAACCCTTTACTCTAACCTAATGATCATTTTCTGTTCCCCTCCTTAGGCCAGCAGAACAGCCCCTCTGTACAAACCTCAGTTCCAGGCAGATTATAAAGTTTGCCTGAGACTACTAAAGTAGTAAATACACATGTTTTGTGTGTATTTTCTACGAAGTGTGTATTTTCTATGAAGAGCATAAAAGATTAGACTTCCTCATCATTTAGGCCTTTTTAGACAAAGAAACAATAATAAAAGGGAAAAACAGACTTCTTTTGAAAAAGCACACACAAATGGGATAATTTTCACTCAAGCTCAATGACACTAGTTTAAAATGAATATGAGTGAGCGTTATGTTAAATGGCATGGTCTTGTGGTTTGATATTTGGAGTAAATTAAGGAAGCATATATTCTAATCATCTCTCTAATGTGAAATAGCTGTTTAGGGGTGGGGCTAGGGAACTCAATCAAAGCATCTATGTTCTCATTATATAAAAATAAAGGAATTATTACAGTTACTATCAGGTAAAAGTGAGAATGAAGATAACATAAAAATATTAAGGCCAGAACCGAGAAACCTGTTCAAGCAAGAGTAAGTGAATGTATTTCTTAAAGGATATATATGTTAGCTTTAATTTTTATCTTTATTTTTTTATTTCAGATAAATTTAGAAAATAATTCCTTCTGGGCCAGCCCCGTGGCTCACTCGGGAGAGTGCGGTGCTGACAACACCAAGGCCACGGGTTCGGATCCTATATAGGGATGGCCGGTCTGCTCACTGGGTGAGCGTGGTGCTGACAACACCAAGTCAAGGGTTAAGATCCCCTTACCAGTGTCAATTATCGGAGCTGCTTGTTTCTTGCAGTCTGAAAGCCTTATAAAACCCTTTACTCTAACCTAATGATCATTTTCTGTTCCCCTCCTTAGGCCAGCAGAACAGCCCCTCTGTACAAACCTCAGTTCCAGGCAGATTATAAAGTTTGCCTGAGACTACTAAAGTAGTAAATACACATGTTTTGTGTGTATTTTCTACGAAGTGTGTATTTTCTATGAAGAGCATAAAAGATTAGACTTCCTCATCATTTAGGCCTTTTTAGACAAAGAAACAATAATAAAAGGGAAAAACAGACTTCTTTTGAAAAAGCACACACAAATGGGATAATTTTCACTCAAGCTCAATGACACTAGTTTAAAATGAATATGAGTGAGCGTTATGTTAAATGGCATGGTCTTGTGGTTTGATATTTGGAGTAAATTAAGGAAGCATATATTCTAATCATCTCTCTAATGTGAAATAGCTGTTTAGGGGTGGGGCTAGGGAACTCAATCAAAGCATCTATGTTCTCATTATATAAAAATAAAGGAATTATTACAGTTACTATCAGGTAAAAGTGAGAATGAAGATAACATAAAAATATTAAGGCCAGAACCGAGAAACCTGTTCAAGCAAGAGTAAGTGAATGTATTTCTTAAAGGATATATATGTTAGCTTTAATTTTTATCTTTATTTTTTTATTTCAGATAAATTTAGAAAATAATTCCTTCTGGGCCAGCCCCGTGGCTCACTCGGGAGAGTGCGGTGCTGACAACACCAAGGCCACGGGTTCGGATCCTATATAGGGATGGCCGGTCTGCTCACTGGGTGAGCGTGGTGCTGACAACACCAAGTCAAGGGTTAAGATCCCCTTACCAGTCATCTTTAAAAAAAAAAAGAAAATAATTCCTTCTTTACTATGATACATAATATGATATTGTAGGATACTAACTACAGGAGGTAGTTGAGCAAACGAAAGGTATATGTATTTAACAATGCAAGGCAGTGTACCAAATGAATGGCAAAAACTGGAGAGCTAAATACATTTAGGAATGGAAAAAATCACTTTGAAACGAAGTGGCCAGGAAAGGAAGTGCAAGGATTTGGAAGCTGTGCACTAAAAGAACACATCAGAAAGATTAAGAGAGAATAGGTGAGCTGAGGCAAGAAAGCAAAAGCAGTGTTAAAAGCATACTGTGTTTACTAATCTGCTTTCTGTTGTCATCGTTGTTTTTGCAGCTGGCCAGTACTGGGATCTGAACCTGTGACCTTGGTGTTATAAGGCTGTGTTCTAACCAACTGAGCTAATCGGCCAGCCCTCTACTCTGCTTTCTAAATTAATGAATATAACAGGGTAGTGAGAGGCATGAAAAGCTAAGTTAAGCTAATTAGGTCAAGAACATGAAAATAGTGGGGCTGGAACCATTAGGTCACGGAGGAAAGTAGTGAGAAGAAAAGCTGCAAAGGTGGTTTGAAGGCAGACTGGGAAAACCCTGACAGCCAAGTTAGAGAGCTGGACGTAATGTGCAGATTAGCTGCTCTTATCTTTTGTGGCTCATGGGACCTTTGGAGACCCTGACAAAAGCTGTGTGACTACATTTTATATCTCATTTCAAGGGGCATGTACCCTAAAATCAGGAACCTCAGGTTAAAAAAAACCCAACCTGCTATATAGCTTATGAAGAACTACTGAAAAGCTTCTGGGGCAAGCAGTAATGTGTTTCAGGAAGTGCTACATCAGGAAGATAAATGGAGTGGTGTTCCATAGCTATATGACTGCAGAGACAGGGAGACCAGATGAGCCACTGTCATAATTCAGAGCTGCAGTGATCTAGGTCCAAAATTAGCATC
>NW_007726672.1:0-563 GCF_000696425.1 Galeopterus variegatus
GGAGCGCCGCCGCACTCCCAAGCGGCGCACTGTAGCAGTGCGCCACCGGGCCGGCCCCAGCTCCTTCCTTCTATCACCCTTAAATTTAAATGTGAAGGGAGTTGTGGATCAATACATTTTAAATTCTTTAGGCAAGTGGGGCCTTGAGTTACACAGCATTTCTAATGCATTGGAAAACTATTATAAAATTAAAACAACTGTCAAGATTCTTTCCAAGTGACAGCACATAGAAGGTTCCCGAGTTCTGGAGGCATGGTGGCATTTCTTCCTACTGTCCTTCACCTTGAATCTAGCAACCTTCCCAGTTTTTGCCTTGCTGGTTCCCCTTTTCCTGACAGGGCAATACAGGGCAATGGTACATTTCCTGCTACTGAACATAACAGTCTCCACCCGAGGACAATGTGGTTGAAGAGCAAAGCTTGCTATTTTGATTTAAATGCTTGGTGGACCATAGCTGGATTCCTTTGGGTTCCATCTAATTTTGGGGGACTGTGATCATGAGCCAGGCTAATCTGCTGACCTACCTCATGGAGCATCCTTATTCAACAGAACCCAGCCATTCC
>NW_007726672.1:2075-7015 GCF_000696425.1 Galeopterus variegatus
TCCAATGGCAGGTTTCAGGCCACCACTTCAAAGGAAGAAGGTGCTGGGGCCTAAAGCCCACTGCATCTGGATGAAACTGTTATACCAAGCCCTAAGCCATCGTTCTAACAACAGGCAAGTTGTCTAGGAGAGAAAGCAGCTAGGTGAGGATTTCCCTTAAGTTTCTGATGAGTCTTTAGATTTCCAGGGTCTTATGGGAAAGCAATCTGTAACTTGGTAAGGGGAGAGATCTTCACTGATGTCACTTTGCCTCTAAATAGTTCTGATCGGATCAATTCCAGCAGCAGGTGTGGTACTTGTCAAGACTCCAGCCTTGAGACCACTTGGGCTGCTCATCAGCAAATTCCAAGCAGGTATCTGGAGCAGGCAGCAGCTGTGGGCTGTGATATCCCTGGCTATTGTGTTCACTTCCATGCTCATATGCAAATCGCCTACAATTATGAGGAGAATGTGTGTAAAATTCATTTTAATTTGTACATGTGAGTGTACAGGCTTTAATTGAGATAGGAAAAAAGATGAAGTCATGCTCGATGGTGTGCGTGCAGGAGGCCACAAAATCATAATATCCAATTTTACAGGACAATAGCTGGTACAAGAGGAATAAAGTTGAAAGCCAAACTTGAAGCATATGGTCAGTCAGGAAAAAAAGCTCAACACTGTCAACCATGCACCGAGTTACCATAAGATACAGGAGGCAAAAGGAAAGAGATTTAAGAGAGCTAGAACTGAAGTCTTCGAAAGTAATGCAGGAAGAGACACAAGGTCCAAAGACACATATTTTGAGAGAAAATCCAAAATTCTTGAAGATGAAAACACAGTCAGCCCTCAATATCCATGGGTTCCACATCTATGGATTCAAAAAGCCATGGGTTGAAAATGTTAAAAATAAATTACATCTGTAGTGAAGAAGTACAGATTTTCTTGCCATTTATTCCCTAAACAATACAGTATAACAACTATATACATAGTTGTTTACATTGTATTAGGTATTATAAGTAATCTAGAGGTGATTTAAAGTATGCAGGAAGCTAGGCATAGTGTATATGAAATACAACATTTATATAAGGGACTTGAGCATCACAGATTTTGGTATGTGAGGGAGGTCCTGAAACCATCCCTCCCTGGCTGAAACCATCCCTCCCTGGGTTTTAAGGGATAACTAAGTGAGAGAAAAATAATTAGAAGTTAGACCAGAGGATAGAAGGACATAACCAAATAACCAAAGCAGAAATTAGTGGGTATACAGATGAAACAAATTGGGGAAAAAAGGATATAGGACCAGAAGGATGGAAGAAATGACTGGCCCATTCCTCATGGTACAGGGTTCAGCTTCTTGTTGCTTCTGATACCAGGAGATGTCATGCCTGTATCTGAGTTGTAGGGATCCAGACTTTATCCAGATTAGAAGTTGAGGGTAAAGAAAATTGAACATATTTTCCATCCTTTCTTTAACTCCCCGGAGTCCAAAGGTGAGGCAATATCTTGCATGATAGTCAGGTAATTACCCTGAACCCCCATATGAATGGGGGAGCATCCCATCTGTGGTGGCAAGGGCACAGAGCAGGAGGTGGGGCACAGCAAGAGATCAGGCTAGAGAGGAAAGAGGGCCAGGTTTTTGGCAAAATCATTTTAGGCAAGATCTAAGAATTTGAACTGAATCCTGAGTATAGCTCATAGTTGTAATAGGCTTAAAAGCAGCATGGAACACGTCAGGAAATCAATTGGAATAAGCTTTCAGTTACTGAGTAGCTAATCTTTATGTGGGAGATGGAAGAATGAGAAAGGCATATTGTTTGCCATCAAAGAGCTGATATTCTTGAGTTATGTGAATAACTGAATAATTTTTTTAATAAACCCCAAATAATAGATTAATAATAGAGAAACCATGTCTCAGGAGAGGTAGAACATAATTAACATGCAATTCCCTGCTACTCAAAGTGTGGTGCATGGACCAGCAGCATCAGTACTACCTGGGAGCTTGTTGGATATACAGAAGCTCAGGCTCATTGAATCGAAATCTAAAACTTAATGAGATCCGCAAGTGATCCCAAAGCACGCTGTCCCAGAAGACTTACAAAAATACTTAGTGCAAAGCCTTCAGTGGAGGGCAAAGATTTTATGAAGAAAGAGTAACATTAATTTTGTTTAGTAGGGATTGGTTTCATTGTGTGCTGTGAGTCTGGTACTTTAGGGGTTTCATAAAGGCACAGGATAGGTTTCTACAAAAGTGGGGAGCAGGTAAAATGTAAGAGCTGTCAGATTCTACAAAGATTCACCCTGTAAGAACTTACAAACTTGGGAAAAGGGGAGGAGAACCCTGGGTTCCCTTAGAAAAAGGGCTTGTATTAAAATTTAGACAGGCCTGTTTCTTGCATGCCTGGGTTGAGGTTGCATTAGTTGAACTGGAGTAAGCTTTGGGAAAGGGAGAATGATAGGAATTTAGGCTCAGCTTCCATGTTGCACACTCTACCTGAGCAATTTTACAGAAATACAAGTTAACTAGAATCTTTATAGATTAACTAGATCTAGAATCTTAACTAGAATCTTTCAGTGGCCTACTCATTAAACAATGCAACCTTCCTACTAGAGCTTTTTAGATTCTTAACTAGAATCTTTCAGTGGCCTACTCATTAAACAATGCAACCTTCCTACTAGAGCTTTCCTGGCCTTGGGGGAACTGACTCCTGCCAGCCTCTCTACTCTCATGTACCTCAGTCCTCCACTCCTGCTCTACCCATCACGGGCATCGCCATATTGAAATGTTGGGTTTTCCCACCCCACCCCCTTTTTCTATTCTACCCACTGACTTTGCTCACATTGTTCCCTCTTCTTGAAACACCCTCTCTCACCTCGCTTTGCATATCTTTTGGTCAATTCCTGCTCAGCCTTTGGACCTCAATGCACACATCATTTCTCTTTTATGACAGAATTAGGCACGTTTCTCTCTACTGTGTCATGGTGTCTCATACATTGCTCCACCCTAGCCTGTACTACCTTATTGTAATTAATAGTTATTGTGTGTGCTTCATGCTAGACTCCAAGTTCCTTGATGCAGATAGCATATCTTATTCATGTATTTACAATCCCTATTATTATACCTTGGCCTTGGTAAATACTAATTTAATAAAATAATAAGTGAATAAGTGAATGGATGAATATATGAATAACAAATGAGTGAAATCAGATTACAGAAGGTTTCCGGTACTGGACTAGAGAAATTGGAGTTCATTGTGCAGCTATTGGAAGGAAAACACAGTAATAGGGTGTGTGTGAGATGCACTGATTCAACTCATGTGTTAAGAAGTACAATTTAAAAAAAAAAGAAAAAGAAAAAACATGAGCAGAGAGAGAAAGGAACTTCAGTGAGGAAAACAGGAACAAAAATTTGCAAAATCATTATGTAATAAAAATGTCTCATCTCTACATCTGGAGATTTGGGCAGTTTTAGATAGAAAAAGAAAAAAACATGAGCAGAGAGAGAAAGGAACTTCAGTGAGGAAAACAGGAACAAAAATTTCAAAATCATTATGTAATAAAAATGTCTCATCTCTACATCTGGAGATTTGGGCAGTTTTAGATGACAGAAATGCTCCAGGCTTTTTCTTTTGTATACCCTTTGGCAGGCTCTCCAATAACCTCTGTTGTCGACACAATCACTCAGTAAGGGTGGCCTTACGTTCAAGATTAGCTTCTCTGGTGTGTCCTGATGATTTATGGGTGCGATTTGGATTGCTGTGCATTTTCTCTGTCATATGGGCACACAGAACACAGCCGAAGGAGGTGCCGTGGTGGGGAATGCTAACAAAAGATGTGGGTTGGATCCTATGCTGGCACCTGTTGGCTGCTTACTTATGGCGGCCCTTTCCTTTTGTGGTTATGTGGACAGAGCCTTTGAATTGCTTCTGTTTCTTTTGTTCATTGGTGTTGCAGAGATCTTGAGACAGTAAATGTACACATATAACAGACTTTAAATTGCCTTGGCCTTCAAAGTATTATTTATTACAATACAATTATTAGAGCAAGAATAAAGTCAGGGACTTTCATTATCGATTCCAAATTTTAGGAACCATGCTGTGGATTTGGCAAAAGAATTCTGTCTGGAGGAAGCTTGGAGAGTTCTCAAAACAGCATTCCTAATATAGGACTTCAATTCCCACTGCAGCTTTGACTGGATGTGGGATTCTTAATTCAGGTCCCAATTTTTTTTCAGAATGTTATACTTGTACTGAGCTGTTAGACAGCTGCTGTGTTTAACCACAGATGTGGGTGCATTTTATGGAGGTGATTCCTGTGTGTATGTGTGTGTGTGTGCCAATAAACAAACATGTATATATTTTAAACCAATATTGACGCAGTGTTACGACTGAAATCTTTGCAGTCAAATCAGGAAATTCCAAAGTTACATTTCCTATAACAGTATCCTTTTAGTCCCTTACACATCCTGTGTATTGCATAACAGCCATTTAACTCTAAAAACATATGGGGATAGACTACCTCAGGCCTAAGCTGGCCAATGGAAAGCTGCTTTAAGAATGATCTGATTTTTGATGTGCTTTAATTTTACATCTTAAGTTCATGTTAACAAATCGAACTTTGATTTAGAAAGATGGAAGAGAAACAAACAAACAAAAAAAGGAATCAGGAAAGGTGTTTTCATTTATAAGTCAAAAAGAGACATGTCTAGTTTTATTCTCTGGCTAATAATCTTCATCCAAATGGAAGCTAAAACAACAGAGGAAATGTTCCTCATCTGAGACTCAATACTCATTGTTTAAACCTTCTACATTCAAAAATAGGAAACCATTTTTCTTCAAAATTGGCTTTCATTCCCTTCCTTAATGAGGACTACAGTCTTGCCAAATTTGAAGTTCACAGCTTCAGTCATTTTTGAATTGCAGAAGCACAGATAAAACATTTTGATATTTTTTATGATGGAAAAT
>NW_007726672.1:7332-11010 GCF_000696425.1 Galeopterus variegatus
TTCTCTGGTGCCTAAAGTGCTGGGTAACAAACATAAATGACTTTTGTTTTATTAGTGTGCACTCTCTTCTGGCTACCATTCCATCTGGTTCCCTTTCATGGCCATTATATGGTTGGAGTGGTTTGTCAACAGGTGTTGATTGGCAGGGAGATATTGTCTGACTAGATATCTGACACCTAACTCGGTGCCCCCCATGTTCTCGCTTTTTAATCTTACTGCTTAGTATGTTTCTGCCTTCTTTTTCCCTGCTTCCAAAATCTTCTGAGAGTTGCCAGATAATAAGAGACAAATTGTGCAGATTAAATGTCAGGAAGTGGTGCATTAGTAAGTGAGCTCTTTGCCACCAGTGGTACAGCCGATTCCCTTCTCTCTAAGCCAAATACTTCTCCAAATTGGAGTAGGCTTTCTTTCTTTCTTTCTTTCTCGGAAGTGGTGCATTAGTAAGTGAGCTCTTTGCCACCAGTGGTACAGCCGATTCCCTTCTCTCAAATAAGCCAAATACTTCTCCAAATTGGAGTAGGCTTTCTTTCTTTCTTTCTTTCTTTCTTTCTTTTTTCCAAGTTAAAGTATGACAGCTGCTTATTTTCATTCTTGTTCATCTGGTGAAACCAGAAGGGGCCCAAAGAAGTCATTAATGTCCACTGTGTGGGGGCTTCAGGAACTGCACTGAGAGTGGAATGCATGGGCAGTATTGTTCACCATATGCAGACAAGAAACATCCTTATGTTTAGGGTCCATGGGTAAGAGAGGGAATGTGTTATAATTAACTGTATAGTACATATGGTGGACTAGAAAGTTTACTCCCTGGAGACTAGTTGAATTATAAAATCAAACAAACAATGAACACAGAGTCACTTAACAATTGCTCTATCAAATGTGGTCATGTAGCTCCTGTGGTTCAGGTGGAAGCCCCTGGGTCAGGAAGCATGGGTATGTCCTGACCCTGGACCCCCACTTTTCTGGACAAGGCAGAACAGGCTGTATCAGATGAAGTTAACAGAGCCAGTTCACAAGAGGGTGACATTAAGAAAGAGAGAGTGAGAAAGAGAGAGCAAGATGAGCTTTATCTGCCACTAAAACCCTTCCTCTATGGCTCCAGCAAGGACTACCACGTAGACTAGAAGTGAGCCCTTTCCTCAGAGCCCATGTTCCAGTGTCCATGTGAGGCTCAACTGTCAATATGGCACTCCGACCAACTATAGGATCACTGAGAACTGGGTTCGAACTCCATGATCTGCTTCTGAAATTCCATTTCCAGGGATAAAGCCGTTATGAGTCTTGCTGACTGAATCTTTGATGAAAAAAGATTGGTCTGACTGGTGGTTTATGTTATGCAGGACAGTTAATATTTTAGACCTAATTAATCTGACCTTCCTCAAATCTAGACAAGCCTCTATGCTTCTAAATTGTGTTTCTTGCCAAGACAGAAGTTAGATGATGCCAGACCTCCCAACTGCAGCCAAGTCTGGTTTTGTGAGGCAGCTTAGCAAGAGGGCCTTTGATCATGCTCTGTTGCATCTGATGCCTTCCAGACATTTCGTGAGATGGTTTTAACAACCTCGACAGCCCCATATTTGTTAACAAGCATATTTGCAAAATGTAGACTCTACGTTTGCACTGATGGTGATAAAATTCACAGTCATATCTGAACACATCCATGGCTTGCTCAGAAGCCCTCAATGCCTCCCTGCGGCTCTTAGGATAAAGTTGAAACTTCTAACAGAAGTTAGATGACCCTTTTCTCTCTGGCACTCTTGCTTTTTCCACCCTCATCTTTCTTTATTCTACCCATTTGGCACTCACGATATTGGGCCCTATCGAAATGTTTAGTTCCCAGAGATTCCCCAAAGCCTGCCTTGACCCCTCCCATCACCCTCTGCACCACCCCTATCTTCTGAATTTAGTTAGGTGTCCCTGCTACATCTCAATATACATTGAATAGTTTTTTGCACTTCCATTGTAAGATTTACCATACTTCTTATATTTGCTTGGTTGTCTGCTTTTCTAGCTAGACAATATTAACCACTGTGAGATTGGGGACTTCTGCATCTGTCTTCCTCACCTTTAGGGCTCTACACTTAGCACTGTGCTTGACACATAGTATGCAATCACTAAACATTTGTTAAATATTTGAATAAATCATTTTTTTATTTTAGATATTAAGATTAAATGAACACTTCTGTGTACTAGCCTAATAATTTCTTCTTCTTTTTGTTAATTTTAATTCTGAAAATTTATCTTCTTGCTAGTTTACCTAAACTTTGTTCAGTTTTGAACTGTGTCACTTTCTTCTTGAGTTTCAAAATGATTTTTGGCTCAAGGCATTAAAGCTATAACCTAAAAAGTTATGAAATAACATAAAGAACACTGTTTATGGTACCCGAGATCTAGGGCTGTTTTTCAGGTAATACCAGCTTCTAAAAAACCCATGGAGCATTTGAATATTTCAGACTGGTACTAAGATGTGCCTGCTTCAAATAAAATTCTGGTATAGTGAACGTCCCTGTGGTTAAGTTCTGGTGCATAAAGGTTTGTGTCTTTACTTGAGAGATTGGTAGCCAGGATTGCACACATTTAAAGCTTCTGCCAATCAATATATGATGAAGAGTAGAGAAATTCAACAGGAAGAGCACAGAATCTTAAGACTCATCCAAAGCTAGCCCTTCAAGAAGGAGAAATTCAACAGGAAGAGCACAGAATCTTAAGACTCATCCAAAGCTGGCCCTTCAAGAAGGAGCAGGCAGCTACTCTGCCCTTAAAGGATCTGCTCTCTGCTAACCATGATGCTTAAAATTCCAACCTTAGTATCTGCTGATACTGTGTCATTCATTAGGCTGTCAGCAGTATTAAGCTGTCAGAGTCCTCTTTAGCAGGCAGCTACTCTGCCCTTAAAGGATCTGCTCTCTGCTAACCATGATGCTTAAAATTCCTACCTTAGTATCTGCTGATACTGTGTCATTCATTAGGCTGTCAGCAGTATTAAGCTGTCAGAGTCCTCTTAGATTTTCATTATTTATCACTTCATTATTGCATTGAACAAATGCCTTTTTAGAGGAAAACACATTAGCCCATTAAATCCATTCTCAAAGATCAATTTCAGTCCAGATCAACTAGACTACCTCTTAGAAGAGAGAAAACATGACTCTGAAGAAATGGAAGTCCAACAATAAGTAGCCATTGTCAAGAAGGAGAGAAGGCAGGAATCAAAGGAAATGTTAACCTTGTAGAGGTATTGTTTGGATGGAAGCCTGCAGCTGGAAAGTGGGGTGGCAATAGGGCAGTAGGGAAGGTGGGGGAGCGACAGGGTCTGGACAGCCCTAAGGTATTGTGTGTGTGTGCATGTGTGTGCGTGTGTGTGTGTGTAAGACCTTGGGTCCCAAGGCCAATGAGAGAAGTGGCACTAGCAAGCTTCACCTCTTTAATTTTGTCCAGGCCGATCCCAGCAGTGAAGCCCATGCTTCCCTGAGACCACAGGTGGGACGGACAGGACACTTAATGGTGCCTCAGTTTCTCTAGCTGTCCAGCTTGCTATTGGGTAGAGATCAGATTGGTATAAACTCTCGTGATAGATTATGAACATTAGCTGTTTAATCTCACATTCTTTGATCTCTTTGCCGAAGAATGTCATACAAGGTCAGTTATTTTTCTGTATTTGTGCAGAACACGGTTACTCAGTTA
>NW_007726672.1:11040-13399 GCF_000696425.1 Galeopterus variegatus
AAAAAAAAAAAAAAAAAAAAAAAAAAAAAAAAAAAAAAGAAGGAGAGAAGGCAGGAATGAAAGGAAATGTTAACCTTGTAGAGGTATTGTTTGGATGGAAGCCTGCAGCTGGAAAGTGGGGTGGCAATAGGGCAGTAGGGAAGGTGGAGGAGCGACAGGGTCTGGACAGCCCTAAGGTATTGTGTGTGTGTGCGTGTGTGTGTGCGTGTGTGTGTGTGTGTGTGTAAGACCTTGGGTCCCAAGGCCAATGAGAGAAGTGGCACTAGCAAGCTTCACCTCTTTAATTTTGTCCAGGCCGATCCCAGCAGTGAAGCCCATGCTTCCCTGAGACCACAGGTGGGACGGACAGGACACTTAATGGTGCCTCAGTTTCTCTAGCTGTCCAGCTTGCTATTGGGTAGAGATCAGATTGGTATAAACTCTCGTAATAGATTATGAACATTAGCTGTTTAATCTCACATTCTTTGATCTCTTTGCCAAAGAATGTCATACAAGGTCAGTTATTTTTCTGTATTTGTGCAGAACACGGTTACTCAGTTACCATCAAATTGGGACTAGCGATGTCCTTTCGATCCTTTTATTTGCTTTTAAAACCAAAACTATCTGAGTTTCTGGGCTGCATTTGTCCAGTTCCCCTTTCTCCCTTACTCACCCAGTTGCTGCAGTATTTTTCCTCCTGTGATGAAAGTGTGGAGTATAAAGGTTTTCTAGGTGAAGAAAATCCAGGAGAAAAGATGGACAGAAAGACTGGCTGATGACCAGAGTGGATTTAACCCATATTTAAAGTCTCACTTTCAGTAGCTGGCGAGGGTGATACTTCTGGAGAGTATGAACCAGCTGGTATTAGCAAACGTGTGAAGATCTGCTGATGGAGGGGGGGCAGAGAAGGTTTGTGGGTGTGTTTCGAAGTCTGTTGGGTGCAACCGGTTTAATTTCCTTTGTTCATCTGCTTCAGTGTTTGCAGTGATTTGAGATGGTCGTTTTCTCCCCCCTCCAACACATTCAGTGGAGTCTGCTGATACTGTGTCACTCATTAGGCTGTCAGCAGTATTAAATGTTGTATATTCCATTTACAGCAGGAAATCCTCTCTTAGAGGACAATGTGAGATACAGAGTCTGGTTCCATCTGGGCTCATGCTTGGGAGAGATAGAGATAGAGAGAAGGAGAGCCAGAGAGAGAGAGAAAAGAAACATATGGAAAAAGAGATACACACACACACACACACACACAAGAAAGAGTCAGAGAGAGAGAGAGAGAATCTGAACAAGATGCAGAGAACTGGAGAGAATTAGAAAAGGGGTGAGAGTCAGTTGGACTGGAGGAGAGGAAAGAAAGAAGAGGAAAAGGAGGAGGGAAGAAGAGAATACTCCACAAAGATCCAATCTTTCTATTTAATGCCCCCGTAATATTTTGATATTAGGGATCACACACATGTGCATAAGATTTTGCTAGGAAACCAAACCTAGGCACTGACTCAAAACTCTGCAGAGCAATTACATGGATTGAAGCAAGAAGGTAAGTGAAAAAAGTCAGAAAAAACATAAAACTCTCTGAAAAAATGATATACACATCTGTCTTATTTTTTGCAACAATTTCTCATCTGAGAAATTATCTGTATGGTGAATTTCATGAATCCAGATTTCCCAATGTGATACGAGTGAAGATAATTCCTTCTGGAAGAATTTCAAGTACTCTTTTAAGCACTTGTCTGTGTTGTGTCTGGCTCATCTAGGCATTATCTGGACGCCTAAAAACCCACTCAAGTTAAAAGAGGACAAAGTCATGATTATGATTCTGGTACTAATAGAATGACGAGTCACAGGCACGGCTACCATTTGCCGAGCTCCTGCTATGGGCCAGAAGTGATGCTAGGCCCTTTAGGTGTGTCATTTCATTATATCTTGACAGCAGTCCTATGAAGTAAATATATTTGACAGATGAGGCAGAAAGGCACAGAGAAGTAAAGTGACTCACCCAAGATGCCCTAGGACTTGAACCAAGGCAGGCTTGCACTTCATCTGACACAGGCCAAGACAGCTGACCATATATATATATTCTCATGGAAAATAAACTGATCATTTTCTTGCCAAGGCAGTTGGAGTTCTAAAGAATGGATTATGTGCCCATCAGATTCTGCTTATTGTTCCCGGGGCTTTGAATAGTGTTGTAGATGTTAGAAAGATATACATCCACCCTGACATCATGCAGAAAATATCTTGGAACACTCCTCAGTCTATCTGTTTCACTCAGGCTGGCTTGAAGTAATGGGTTACTTCACATCTGAGTTGGCAGTGGGGTTGGAGTTGGAGAAAGCCTGGGCTAACCCAAAGAAGGTTTGGAATTCTAGAGCTAGAAGCT
>NW_007726672.1:14200-18288 GCF_000696425.1 Galeopterus variegatus
CTTGATTGTAAGTTCTTCGCAATTAACTTAAACTTTCCTATAGTTTAAGTTTAGCACTGTGTTTTTCTGTTTTTTTTTTCCTTTTTGTGTTTTTTCCTGACCGGCAACGGGATCGCAACCCTCGGTGTCGCGCCCGCACCGTGCTCAGCCAGTGAGCAGACCAGTGTCCACATGGGATCCGAACCCTCAGAGGGAGCGCCACCGCACTCCCAAGCGCTGCACTCAACTGAGTGTGCCACCGGGCCGGCCCCTAGCACTGTGTTTTTTAAATAATAGGTACTCAATAAATATTTTTTCATTGACACATCAATATATGAAAAAGTGATGTGTCTTCATTTGAATCCACCTCCCCTGCCCCAAAAGCAGCTCCTGAGATTGGTACAAGTAATTTATTTGGGAGGTGATCTCAGAAAGCCCAGAAAAGGAGTCAGAAGTAGAGACAGAGAATGGGGAAAGCCAATACAAGGTCCATTAATGAAAAGATCACAGCTGGGGACAACTGGGATTTAATCCTGCTGGGGACCCTCTGACAGACTGTGGAATACACACCAGGGTTGTACCACTGAGGTGAAATGAATCTGGGTTTCCTACCAATTCCTGTCTCAGATTGGATGAGGACTGTTCCTGGGGTGTCAATACCTTAGTACTTCCAGCCTATGGGACAATGTGGTTGAACAACCCACCAGACGGGGAGACTCAGGAAACCACTGGCATGCACTGGAATGCTACCATGACCCCTGGTAATATGGGCAGGGCGCTAGTGATGACCTACCATATAATCCAAGAACATCGTTATTGAACTGGCCTCTTCTGTTCCNGGGGTGTCAATACCTTAGTACTTCCAGCCTATGGGACAATGTGGTTGAACAACCCACCAGACGGGGAGACTCAGGAAACCACTGGCATGCACTGGAATGCTACCATGACCCCTGGTAATATGGGCAGGGCGCTAGTGATGACCTACCATATAATCCAAGAACATCGTTATTGAACTGGCCTCTTCTGTTCCCAACAATTAAAAATATGTACTCATTCAGCCTTGTAATGGTACGTAAGCAGCGTTTTCCTGCTTGGGCTCACAAATAATTTTTTCCCCTGCTTTTAGAACCAGCTGCTACATTTCTCACTACTGTCTCAGTCAAAAATTGTCCTGTCAGCAACATCACAATGTGATTATCAAAGGTCATTACCAATTATTTTATAAAGAACTGATGCCTCAGCAATGAACTGATTCTTATCCTTTTAATGTAGTTTATTTCTATTTTATTACAGTCAAGTTGTGGCCTTTCTGCTTTTACAAAGAGGCATACATTAAAACCAGCAACTTTGCCTTAGCCTCCTTTATTGCCCCATATTTCATTTGCCATTCTGCCTACCGTTCTGGAGATGATCGTGGCTGGTTAGTTAAAGTGTTCCATAAATGAACACACGGAGATACAAGCAAACATCTGCATGGCCACCTCCGCCTCTTCTGCAGTCCTGCGTTCCTCCTCCTAACAGCAGGTGATGGCCTCCCCTAGGGATGCCAGTTTGACGATTAATACTAATTGTGCTGCTTGCTGGATGCCTTAGACCCAAAGTTCTACCCACTGATACCTCCTACAAAGGCCCACTAGGAGGCTCCTATTCCACGTTGCCTTGTATGGTACTCTGAATAGGAATTTACCTTTTCAATGCTGACTTTGCAAACATTCTTCAGTCTGGCCTGGGTGGCTGTGTTACATCACTTGGCAAATGCTGTTTATGAATTTTTCCTTCTACCCAAATTAAGCGTTTGTGGATGCCCCTAACTATGCCTTACGCTTCATTCATCTTTCCTTTTCTCACAGTACTCAGTGCTGTCTCTGCATATATGAGGGTACTTCAAAAGGCTCGTGGAAAACTAGAATTAAAATATAATATGAAGCTTTTCATAAACTTTTTGAAGTCCCCTTGTATAGACGTTTGGTGAATATAATGAATTAAACTCAACTGGAATATGGAAGAAGAGAATCCTCCCTTGTCCCATCCCTTTACCAGTTGCAGAGTTGGGATGTGGAATAGGTGGATGTCTAGTGGGATTTCTGAAGCATCATTGTTCCTCTATATCAGACACATGTTAGCTGGCCTGAAATTCCCACTATTAAAGACATTTATGTTTAAAGAAACTTGCTGTAAAAAAGAAGTTAAAGTAAAAGACAGAGATAAAAAGGAAACCAGAGAGGGGTAGTGTCTTAATTGACACCCATTAGTGGTAGGTCGAACCACAGAAAATTGTCATTTTTAAAGTCAAAAATGGTGGTTTCTACCTAACAGCTTGTCACGATTCAGTAGACTTATGGGCAGGGGAAGAAATAGGACATGGAAGTTGTGATGTGGAAAGAGGAGAGCCAAGAACACTGTCTAATGGAAGCAGGCTTCAGTGGGATTTGTAGAAAGGGGCACCAGAAAGCAGCGTTAAAAGGGGAAAAGAAGATAATAAAGATGAGATGCAAAGCGGCCTGCCTGAACTCCACACAGTTGCCTCAGGCCACCGTTGTCACATCAGGCTAGTGCATGCTGAGGCTTACTGCATTAAATTATGTGACATACATCCTGCTTTCTCTTCTGTTTTTGCTTCTTCATGTGGGAAAGTTCAAGAGTATGGAGCCGTGTGGGAAAATGGCTCTTCTCAAATAGAGGTTGTATCTACAACTCTCTGTTCAATGCAGATACCTTTTGACCACAATTAAATGNAATAGAGGTTGTATCTACAACTCTCTGTTCAATGCAGATACCTTTTGACCACAATTAAATGTTTTCCACCCATAGATATTTGCTAGTTGGCTTCATAAGCCAAAACTAAAGTCAAATGAACACAATCCACTCCTGTACCGTCTGTTCATGCTTGAGAGTACCTTACGCCATCTTCAAGAGAAAAGATCTCAAACTCTGCAGTCAATTTTTTAAAAATGTAAAGTCTAACCAGAACAACAGATTCAACTGCTCCAATGGGTTAAAAACCAACTGGTTGAGGCTTTATCATTCTAATACTAATGGGCAATAATATTTGGGATATAAGTTTTGGTTCATGTGACTTATGGATATTCAAGAGCATTTTGTGATGAGATCCTGCCTAGCAAAAGAAGAAGAGTCAGCATTTACTTTGGGTACCGAAAAGGGCGCATCCATTTAATGAGGTGGAGTGGGAAAGTGAAGAAATGAGAATTAAACATTGAAGTAGGGTAGGGGAGAAATAGCACTTTTTAGTACTCAAGGAAGCTGCAACACAAGGAAGCTGCAACACACCAAGATGGAATCTATAAAGTAGGATATTTTAATGTTTCCTATGGTAACTTCCTTGTTCAGAAGACCATGAAACAATTTTTATGGATTTTTCTATTTTCCTTTGCACCTACACTGGCAAATAGACCTCTTCTATTTCATCACAACAAAGAAACAGAAAAACAAGGTGTTAAGGGCCATTCAGTTGTGGAAGTAGAGATAACCCCCAACCTTTTTGGTAAACAATACCAGATACTTAGGACCTTCCATTACCAGGTGCTTAAGACCTTCCATCGCCAGAAGATTAGGACTTTCTGCTGCCAGGGGGAAGGGACTTTCCGAAGAGCCCAAAGTTCACCCTGTCCCAGGAAGGGAGTATGCTCACCTGATTGCAGGAACAGCCTGACACCTTATCTTTGGACACCAAGGGAGGAAAGACGGGGGGGGGGGGGGACCGTTGGTCAATACCTCAGTCTTTCCTTTGCCCGCCAAAAGCTAAAAGCCCAATGGTTTTAAAAATTGCTTAAAGTGGCCAATAAACGGCATACAACCCAGCCTGTTACCAAAGCCTGCCTACCAAACTGTATAAAAGATGCTTGAGTTAAGAGCTCAGGGCCGCTCCTGTCCTGAAAATGGGGCGACCTCCAGCATGCCAGAAATAAAAACCTCTTGCTTGTGCATCGATCTCTGTGCCTCCTGGTCTTTGCGAAATGAGTCTTCCCATCAAGTTAAGATTCATGCTTTTGGGCCAGTCTTACATTTTGGTGCTTTGGCTGGGAAGCGGCTCTCTCTCTGGGACCAGAGACTAGGGAATGGAGGATTGCTTGAGAGGTATTGCGGTTGTT
>NW_007726672.1:18979-22807 GCF_000696425.1 Galeopterus variegatus
GAGTGCGGAGGGGGCTCGCACAGCGCGCGGGCACACCGGCCCACCCTGTGACGGCGCGGGGGGGGAGGGGGGGGGGGGGGGGGGGGGGGGGTGGACCGTTGGTCAATACCTCAGTCTTTCCTTTGCCCGCCAAAAGCTAAAAGCCCAATGGTTTTAAAAATTGCTTAAAGTGGCCAATAAACGGCATACAACCCAGCCTGTTACCAAAGCCTGCCTACCAAACTGTATAAAAGATGCTTGAGTTAAGAGCTTGGGGCCGCTCCTGTCCTGAAAACGGGGCGACCTCCAGCATGCCAGAAATAAAAACCTCTTGCTTGTGCATCGATCTCTGTGCCTCCTGGTCTTTGCGAGATGAGCCTTCCCATCAAGTAAGAATTGTGCTTTTAGGCCGGTCTTACACAGTAACATGTATATTAATATATGTGTGTTACTTTTAAAGGCATAGTATGGTATAGCAGAAAAAACTGGCTCCTAGATTCAGCTGTAACATTATCTAGTGGTGACAACTTGAATAAATTCCCCAACTCTTGGGGCTTGGATTTTCTCATATGTACAATGACTACTTTGGACTCAGTGGTCTCTATGTCCCACCCAATTGTACCATTCTATGATTCTAGATTATGTTGCTGGTGCTAGCCACAGAATTATTTTCATTTCCAGAAACACATTCTTGTTTAGTGTATCTATTGTCACCTTGTGAATGGAGATAAACATTTGTGAAGGAAAATACTGACCAAGTAATAACCAAATAACTTTTCTTGTTGGCTTATTCCTTGTTTCTTCCCTCTGTTGCTTTTCAGGGTGCATTGAAGGGAATCAGCAGGAATTTAGGAGTGTTAATACTTTAAAGCCATCTTGATTTTTATTTTATGAAAAAGAAGGAAAGGGAAGAGAAGAGGAAAATAAATAGTCATGGCGTGATAGAATAAAAAGACCAGATCTTTCTGCTGAAGGAAGGAAGCTCTGGTTCCTGAAGCTTAGTAAAGACTTTGGGAAGAAAAAATCCCCAAAGGAAGTGTTTTCCCCTTAGAATGCCTGCAACAGTGTTAACTTTTCTTGTCTTTGTATTCTTTCTCCTTCACTAGATGGGAATTGATTCAGAGAAAAGACTGCACCTAGAGTACATAATAAACATCTCCAGGAGAGGAGGGGAGAACGGGCAGAAGCAGGAAGGAGATGAAGGAAAATCAATTGCTCGGTGCTGACAACTTCTTCTTGTAATAACAGTATTCTGTCACATTGCATTAGCAGCACTTTGCAATTGTATGTGTTTTTGCTAACAGGCTGTAAAAGCGTAATCATATGAGCACTGAATATATTGTATTAGTGGGAATGATTCAAGGGGATGTGTGCTTTATTATACGGGTATGGTGCATAATGTGTTGCTTACTGAAGTGAGACATCATTTTAGTGAAAGAATGTTTATTATTTATTTGTTTGTTGTGGCATTGGTACCTTCCAGGGAAAGCTGCATGTTTCTGTTGGAGGGTGGTTTCTTCCACTAATCGTTCTCTCCCCATTCTGAGTATCTGAGCAGCATAACCCTGAAATTGGGATAAAAAAATCACTTGGAGTACCCAGTTCCCAATCATCTGAGAGAGCGATGGCTCTGCTTGGGTTTCCAAACAGCATTTGTAAGGCTAATGTGATTGTTGCTGCAAAGCATCTTCTGAGAAGGGAACTGAAGGAACAAAAGGGGAGGAATTTCACACTTGTATGGGAATGACTATGGATTGAAAAGATACACCCCAAAGGATGTGGGGAGAAAAAGGCAGCTGGAATTAGAGACAGCATGAAAGAGGCATACAGGATCCTCCAGGATGGATTTTTGGCTTTAAACAATTTTGCAGGAATTTAACCATTTCCACCAAGTGTTGGAATGCACTTGTGGCGTTTCTAGATGGAGCCTTTCCTGACCACTTAGCTCTGAACTCTTGTAACATGGATGTCTGACCATCACTGGACATTAATTATACATTGAATTGCCCATGTGTGTGCACACACACATTTGCCTCCTTGGTTAGCGTGTCAGTCCTCGAACCGGAGACTGTGCCTTTGACAGCTTTTCTCCCCCTTGGCACCTGCCACAGTTGTCCTGAGGCGTTCAACAAGCACTTGTTGCTTAGCTGACGTCAACTAAAATTGACATCTGGATCTGTACTTATATTTGTTTGCCAAGGCTGCCATTGCAGTGGCTTAAACAGCAGAAATTTATTGTCTCACAGTCTGGAGGCCAGAAGTCTGGGATCAAGGTGTTGACAGGGTTGGTTCCTTCTGAGCTGTCCCATGACTAGCTTCTGCTGGTTTGCTGGCAGTCTTTGGTGTTCCTGGTTTGTAGGCACATTACTCTATGTGTGCATCTGTGTTGAAATTTCCCCTTTTTACAAGGACACCAGTCATACTTGTATTAGGGGCCCACCCTACTCTAGTATGACCTCATCCTAACTAATTATATCTGTAATGACCCTATTTCCCAAAAAGGTCACTTTCTGAGATACTAGGGGCTCGGACTTCCACATATAAATTTTGAGGGGATACAATTCAACTTGTAACAGTGCTCCACGTATGGCAATTGTTTACAGCATACATTTTGAGGTCAGTAAGAATTTCCCATCTAAATCTGGTGATGTCCATTCACTGACAATAGCTTTAGCAATCAGGAGTAACCACCAGCACTACCACTCACCACGCAGCAAGCACAGTTCCAGGTGCTTTAAAAGCACGAATGTGTTTAATCCTCACAATATCATTACCAGGTAGGTGGTATTANACTCTAGTATGACCTCATCCTAACTAATTATATCTGTAATGACCCTATTTCCCAAAAAGGTTACTTTCTGAGATACTAGGGGCTCGGACTTCCACATATAAATTTTGAGGGGACACAGTTCAACTTGTAACAGTGCTCCACGTATGACCATTGTTTGAGATCAGTAAGAATTTCCCATCTAAATCTGGTGATGTCCATTCACTGACAATAGCTTTAGCAATCAGGAGTAACCACCAGCACTACCACTCACCACGCAGCAAGCACAGTTCCAGGTGCTTTAAAAGCACGAATGTGTTTAATCCTCACAATATCATTACCAGGTAGGTGGTATTATGATCCTCATTTTACAGGTGAGGAAAGTGAGGCACAAAAGTGATAAGTAAATTGTCTCAAATGACCCAACGGCTTCAGATTTCAAACCCATGCAATTTGGCTCATGAATACGTTTAATCTTGTAGTTAAATGTTTTATAGTCCTTCCTAATTATAATTTGGATGGCTCCTTACATAAATGTTTCTTCTCTTTATATAATATTTATAGATATATTTTTTTTCAACTAGGGCTTTTAATACAACAAAAGAATGTTAGAAATCACTTTAAGACTTCAGGTCTTCCACATAGTGGTTCTAGAGAGGCTCACAAAGTGAGAATGAACAGCATTAACACAACATGCTCCAGGAGCTCGGAAGACGGGTGCAATTGTGATGTCTTCTGGAAAGATATCAGGCCGGAGGGTGAAGTAGAGAGATGGGCACACTTGGCCAAGACTTTATTCCTCCTGCTCTGGTTTTCTCCAGAGGAGTTTGAACTGGGGGATTTTGAACTGACAATGTGAAGAAAAACTTTAGGATGATTATTTTTACAGTCCCATCAGCTTTTTATGTTTTTTTTTTTTTTTTGCCTGAAATAAGATCCTTCAGAGGAACTTTAGGTTCCATGAGTGATTAGTCTATGTTTTCACCCGTGTTTCTTTGGCCCAGAGCCTACAGTAGCTATCAGATCTCTGCCCCGCATCCTCCACTCCAGCAGCCAGTTGCAAGCATGTGACCGCTCTTTCC
>NW_007726672.1:24483-25294 GCF_000696425.1 Galeopterus variegatus
TTTTTTGGGGTTGATAGGAGAAAAGCAGACTTAAGGTACTTTAGGAGGGCCTCAAACATTTGTACCCCAAATAAGGCCTGAAGGCTTACTTGGTATCTTGGAGTCCTATAAATGGAATCAGACTTGATGACCTAAAAGCTTAACTATAAAGCAACAACATCACTCAAAGTTTAAGAAAGTATTGGTGTGGAAATAGGGTCTAATCATCAGAAACATGGACGTTAGAATATTTTTTTGCCTTTATCACAAAGACCCCTGGCATTCTGGGTCCTCACTCAGATGGCTAAGCCATCACAAGGCAACGATGACAACCAATGGGGTTGGAGATTTTGTTTCTAAGTTCCCATTCAGCTGTATGTTTAGATTAATCTTTAATGCATAGAGTATATTAGGGGGAAACTTTTCATTTTTCATTAACAAAGTGTTTCGCTAACATTTTCTAGTCACCACCTTGCGCTATCCCTACTGCCCAGCCCACGTTCCCAAGCCTCTTGCTTCTGTGTGGCAGCTCATGCTGTTGATTCCTGTTAGAATGCCTGCTCTTCTGTTTCTGAAGGCCCCATCTTCTGAGGTACAGCACAAATAAAACCTTCACCGTTTCCCTAGATCGTTTGCTTTGCACTTGTCTTAGGTGCTGTAAGTTAGGACACAGTCTGTACTCTTCTCTCTTTCACAGAAGCACCTTTCCTGATCTATCTTTGCAATCCACACAGCTTCTTGTCCATTTTAAGTGTTAAATAAAATTTTTTGAGGGCCGGCCCATGGCTCACTCGGGAGAGTGAGGTGCTGATAACACCAAGGCCACGGGTTC
>NW_007726672.1:26999-27934 GCF_000696425.1 Galeopterus variegatus
TAGGCTTCAGTAACATTGCTTTACAGTCCTTACATTTTTACATGAAACAAAATAATATAAAATATTAAAGCAAAACAAATCAATCCCTAAAATCTCAGGGAACACGAACAGCACTTCCTACTTGTCCTTTATAGTCTTTCTTATACATTTATAGCCTGGTTTTCTGTCTGATGTTAGTCTCTCTGCTGGATCATAAGTTCCATGAAGGCAGACTGTGTATTTTTCCCAGCATAGCATAACCAGTACCAAGGTAATGACTAGTTGAAGGTAAGTTGATCAATTGATTTTCTGTTGATAGAAAGAATGTAGATTTCATCCACAGGGCTGGTCTTAGTTTTTCTCTCCTGGGAGAGAATCAATGAGTCTAATTATTTTTCCTCATGACAACTGTTCAAGGCTTGAAGGCTGCCTTCTTTCCCCACCCTCTCTGCTGTAAGTTTGTATTTCTACAGGTTATTCATCCCCAGGCCTTTCTGGAATATTTTGAGTCACTTTGCTATTCTGGACCCATCTCTTAAATATTATATTCTAATTTGTGTTTTTCTATTTAATGGTGGTGCCCAGAAATGATTGGGATATTCTGCATAACGTTTGATGGGTGGGGTGTGCGCTTCAGCAGGACCGGCACCTTCTTCAGGTGTCATACCTCCACTAACACAGCCTAAGCCCACACTGATTCCTTTGTGACTACCAACAGGGTGCTGCTGACTCTTGAGTCCACAATCAAGGAAAACTCATAAATTTTCTTATTCAATATGTTCCTAAGATGCATTGTTGATGTTTTGGACCCTTTTCCAGAATTTGCAATTATTTTTATAAAATATAATTATTTTACCATGCTAATTCTTAGTTCTCTCATTCATCAAAATCATTATCTTTCTTGGATTCATGTTATCTGCAAAATCTACATCTTCTTTCACTTAGTATTTTTTTTT
>NW_007726672.1:29608-30732 GCF_000696425.1 Galeopterus variegatus
CTGTCAACTATGGGTGAGGAGCAGAGAAGGTGGAATCATTTAGTAAGAGGGTCTGTATCCTACAGGGCTGATTAAGCTGATTATACTAAAAGGGAAGCTTGCTCTGGCAGGCATGTAGTATAGCATGCCGCTCTGACAAGGGCATCCTCATAATTTCTATGAAATCTAAACATACTCTGTTTATAAATGCCCCTTTGTTTATATATTTATAAGTCAGATAGACTAATTTAATACTATTATTAAAGGAAGTGAGATTAATCTGGCAGAACTTGTTCTTGGAAGAGTTATGTCTTTGATTTTACCACATTTTCTAAGAGATCATAAATCATTGCTTTAACAATCCATTCTAGAATCTTCCCCAAGATGAACCTCAAGATCATAGATCTGTATTATGAACCTAAAATAAGATTATTTGCACATCTCTAGTAACTATGATTCTTTAATAATACACAGATAATGGTTGAACAATCTCATTTTTAAGCATTTTTAGTACATGGTTGGGTGGACATGGAGATGTACTGTCCAGATCCCCCGGCAAAGAAGGACTTGTTGCTCCAGCTACTGATTGTGCTGCCAACCAACAGCCTCCAGCTCTCAGCTCCTGCAGGGATTGTCTGAGCTTCAGAGAACTGACCAGCCCGAGGTCATGCCCTTCCTGGTGCTGCCACATCCAGTGACTGATCAAGGTGAGGGTAGAAAGGATCTGCCAGTGCCGTCCAACACAAGCAACTCTGATGGGCTATTTCAGCTCTAGAGCTCCCTCAGNCTGGCATTTAATCACCTACTGCCATTTTGGTGTCTCTTGAATTGTTACCTGATATATGTAATTTCCTGTGTGTCCATCTTCTCTCCTTAGCCTGGGGGTAAACCTTTGAGGGCAACATTCCATGTATACACTCTGTCCTGCCTTCACTGCATTCTCATTTAAATCCCTTCTCTTTGAGACTGTCTTTGGCCACCCTGTAAAACTGCATGCCTCTCAACCCCTGCACTCCCTATCCCCTTTGCCTGCTTTGTTTTCCTTCATATCACTAATCACCTGCTAATATTTCCTATGGCTTGCTTATTTATTTATTTATTTTTCCTTTTTGTCTTTTTTCGTGTCTGGCAACGGATCGCAACCC
>NW_007726672.1:31474-37894 GCF_000696425.1 Galeopterus variegatus
CAGGAGCGCTGCCGCACTCCCAAGCGGCGCACTGTAGCAGTGCGCCACCGGGCCGGCCCATGGCTTGCTTATTTTAAAAATTATTATTTTTGTCACCCATTGAAGTGTAATCTCTATGAAGGCAAGACTTTTTCCATTTTGTTCACTGATGTCACCCCAGTGCATAGAACAGGACCTGACACACAGTTGCACTCCATTGATATTTGTTAAATTAAATTGAGTTAAAGTAGCAAAAACTTTCCATCAAAGTGTAGTAAAAATTTCCTATATCAGTCTGGATCTTGGCAGCAGAGAGATGGCAAACTCAAACTGGGCATTTGAGGAGAGTATAATCAAGAAAAGATTTACAAAGGTATGGGAAGGATTGCAGAAAGCCAAAAGGGATGTTGCAGTACCCTGGGGCTAGCAACAGCAGGGAGCCATTACCACCCCTAGATCTTAAGGGTCAAGTGGAGGAGCAGCTATGGGTAACTCAGAAAGAGTAACTGTAAGGAGAGAACCTTCTAACAGGAGTTCTCACCTACAGTAGAGGGATGCACCCAACTTGCATCCAATTGGCAGAATAGGGCTGGGGCGATAAACACTCTGATCTCACTCTCCTGCCACCTTCTGTTCTCCTGCTGGGACCTCCCATTGGCCAAACTCCCATTGTTAGCAGGCAAAAGATCCCACCGATGCAGTCCTCAAGAGCCAACTTTCCATGGCACAGAGCAGAATGGAAAAGGATGGACAGTGGGTCCAGAGAGGCTAATAGAAAATATCTAGAATACATCCTAAAGCAAATGAACTGTTGCCTGATGTTTGGTCACAAAGTTGCATGGGGAAATTTGATTAAATGCAGTAGAAATGGAAGATGCTGTGGTGTGTGGGGGTGAGAGAGAAATCCTGGAGGGGTTATGTGTGGGTCGAGCAGTGGTGGGTGCAGGAAGGGAAGAAATCTTCCTTTCTGGAGAAAGGGGAAGGTGAGTTTCTGAGAGTGGAAGCTAAAGCTCGAGAGAAGCTTATCTGTGAGTAAGGCTTAATTCCACACTGGAGTACTGAGGGTTACCATGCACTCTAAAAATTCTGTGGACATCAATGGCAGGAGAAGGCATGCTACCCTGGAGGGAGGAGTTTTTAGAAAGCTGCACAAGCCACAGGTTGTTGCACCCCAAAATACTACAAACAGCAAAGCAGAAGCGGGCAGGTATCCAGAAGGAAGACTTTGTTTATGGAGTATGTACAGCAACTGCTTTCTCCCCTATCTTGGATGAGATTGAGATTAGTTTGGAAAGTGAATCTGTCTGTTACACATATTTAAAAGAGGACGAAATACCATTTTAGCTCTTTGATTCCTAAACAAAATGTGGCATCTGAGAAATTTCCTTTACATTAGTATTCAAGCCACTCAGAAGATTCCAGAATGGTGGGGAATGACAGGAGGGTTCATCATCCAGGATTCTGGCTGTTGTTGACGGTTTGAAGCTGCAACTGTGGGTACCAATCTCGTGCCCCGATTCCCTGCCTGCTGGGAGTGCCCTGCAGTGTCATCACCCTCCTTCCACCCCGCCACCTGCCAGTTGGCATTCAGTAGCACTTTAGAGTCAGAGTGGCCCACCTTCTTTCTGGGTGAAAGAAGAGGGCTGCAAAAAGTCCTGGGAGCCACCCCTCATGCCAGACATGCAAACAGAACTGGCAGAGCGGAAACAGGTGGAGAGCAAATGTAAACGTGGGTGTGAGACAGTGCACAGAGGTCCAGGGAGATGGTGCCCTTCACTTCTGCTGGGTCCACAAGTTGCTGTTCTTTCTGAACCCAGAGCAGAGTGGCACTCTCAACTCCAGCATGGGAGTGGGAGGGAGAGTGGGTGGGGGAATACTTCTAATAGAAGGCTGTGTAGTGCCCATCATCAATCTGAAAAGGCAATGGAGCACTTGTGCTTCATGAAATAAAAAGGAGAAAGCAAGGAGGAGCATAACTCTGAGCAAGAACGAAGTTTGTTTAAGGCATGGTGGCAATCACAGAGATGGTGACCGAGGAGGGAGAGAGCTGGACAAGACAGGGTGCCTCTGTGACCTTGCAAACTGCAGTGAGTTTTTCCCTTTATCCCTTACTATAGGATAAAGCCCAAACCATGTAGCTTGGGTGGCCACAAGCAATGACATGGCTTCACTATTCTCTCAGTTGATGGCTTCCAAGTCAGACTGATGGGTTGATTTCTATCCCAAATCTCAATCCTGAGATTCCAGACTCAAGTATATTTTACTCTGCCAGACATTCGCATCTGGATTCCCTACAGGTACTTCAAATTCAACCTGTCCAAAGTGAAAATTGACATTCTCATCCCCACAAGCGCCATCTTCCTTCGTGTCTCTTAATTGCATTACATTTCCCCAGGTTGTTCATACCAGATCCCTGGCCGCCATCGTCACTTCCTTCCTTTCCCTATCTCTATCCAATCTGTCGCCAGGGCCAGTTGACTTGAATGGGTTGACTCTCTCTTCACTTCAATTCCATTATCACATTCTTAGTTTAAATCTTCATCATTTTTTTATCTGAGTCATGCCATCCTTTCCCAAGTGTTCTGTTCTCCATGAGTTCTATTTCTATGCTGCAGCCAGAATGATCTTTCATTCTCTTTCTTTTCCAATACCCGGCTACTTTCCAATAGGAATCAAATTAAGGTCATGATGTTGTGTTCATAAAAGGAGAAAGTAGTATCACCAAGTGCTGTTTAATTGACTTAAGTTCAGCTGTTCATTCAATGGGTATTTATTGAGTGTCGTTTAGGTAATTGTGAGAATAAAATAAGGTAATAAGTGTGATATGCTTAGAAAATTGCATGGCAAATTGCAAACGCTCAATAAATATTACTAGGTATAAGCAGCAGAGTAGCAATTAATTTCCTATTCCATAAAATACCACTGTAGAAGCAGTGGAGGCTGCAGAAGTGTGTATACACAACATTCATGTTCCCATTATGACCTTAAAATTGTGAGACCTTCCAGGCTTGACTCTTACCCTAGTCCACGTTTCTGACTGATTGGGCTTATTTGAAGACATCCACAGGCCAGTTGCTGAGCTGGTTCTGTGTTCCAGAGAAGTTAGCTTCTGCCTGCTCCTCTCAAAGGATGAATGTGCAGTTCAGATGAGATGGTGTTGATTAAAGTGTCTTGGTGACTGTGGGGTGCTGCACAACACTGCTGAGTGGACGTGGGCACTGTCTGGCTCTGTGGCCTGAGTAGATGATGCTGTCATTGCCAGGAGCTCTCCAGTACATCTTCCAGCCAGCCAGAAGCTGATGAGAGATCTTTGCATGTTTCGTAGACTGCCTTCCCTTTTAAGCTTTTTCATTAATTGCATTTCCTGAGTAGTAGAGTCTAGTCTCTGGCAGAACAAAGATGGTGTCCTCTGAACCCAATAAATTGTTGTCATCCAGTCTCACATCGTCTGCTTTCCCTCCAGCCCAAGCAGTCTCAGATGTCCCCTATGTACCTTCAATATCTTCCCTAAAGTCCTTTGAATACATCCTTACAACATGTTTTTAAATTATGAAAACCACAGATCATAATTTCACACACACACACACACACACACACACACACACACACACACACACACACAAGAAAAGGGCTAGTCTGTTACGAAATGAGGGTATTTTATTTAAGTGCCAAAGGCTTTTAAAGTCTGATTTTGGAAATTCAAGCCTATGCTTCATTAGAGCCTTTTATGCAGCATGTTCAGATAGGCCTAGTTTGATGTGATCACCAACTGCATAAGAGGAAATCAGCTTTGGACTACATTACTTTGAAAATTGAAAATAAAACAGAGACCTGGAACTTGAGTTATTCAGATAATTATCTATTTCTTGACATCACTCAATGATCTCTACACCTGAGCTTCATTTTTTTGTGTTATTTTTTCCTAGCTCTAAAACTTGAACAAATTCATCTATTTGAATTTTTTTTTTCCTATTTGATTCAGATATTTGCTCCCAGCCTGAGAAATTGCCTGCCAACTTCCTGCCAGGAGCACCTTTCCACAGCTGTGTTATAAATATCTAGGAAAAAAATAAAGGAGGATTAAATTGAAGATTGTAATTCCATTCCTCCCAGTGCCAAGGCAGTCCTGGGAGGTTCAGATAATAATATCTCACATTTACAATTTAGATCTTGAGCCCACCGAGCTAGGAGTGGATCCAACTTTTTATACCTTCCACAGGGCTGATGGCATTTAAGTGATAGCATTTATCATTTATTAAATTATTCTGTATTATAAAGCATTCTGATTTTTTTTATAACTTTATTCTTGGGACACACATAGGTGACTGGTAAATGTGACTTGTAGTTATCTGGTGTGTTTTCATCATCTGAATTTTATAAATCACAAGGTGACAATAATTCTGCTTCAGGGTTCCTGTTTCGCAGACAACAAAATTGTTTTGATCTTATGAGTAAGCAGGTGGAGTATGTGACACACATCTATATATATATATTTTTTTGAAATTGTGTTGAAAGTGGATTTTCATGAGAAGCAAGTGAGAAAGGTCATAAGTGTAAGGATATGAACCTGTGTCCCGTGAAGAGGGGGCGTGCAGCCTACAGAGGTTGTACTAGTCAGGGTTCTCTTCGGAAACAGAATAGGAGATTTATTATCTATCTGTCTGTCTATCTATCTATCTATTTATTATGGGAATTGGCTCACATGATTACGGAGGCTAAGAAATCCTACAGTCTGCCATCTGCAAACTGGACATCCAGAAAAGCTGATGGCGTAACTCAGTCCAAGTCTGAAAAGCCCAAGAACCAGGAGTTCCAGTGTCTGAGGGTAGAAGAAGACAGATGATCCAGCTTAAAAAGAGAGAGTGAATTCACGCTTCCTTTGCCTTTTTGTTCTGTGTGAGCCTTCAATGACTGGTGGTGCCCACGCACATTAGTGAGTGTGGATCTTCTTTACTCAATCTTCCAGTTCAGATGCTAATCTCTTCCAGAAAAGCCCTCACAGACATGCCCTAATGTTTTACCAGCTATCTTGGCAGCCACCAGCTCAGCCAGGTTGACACGTAAAGTGGTCATCTCAGAGGCTTGAGCAGCCATATTATCAACTGGGAGCGTGCAGCAAGAGAGGAAGGGCACAAAGGAGGGAGTGTGGACCCTGCTGAAGAGGTCAACAGCATGCAGGGGAAGCGAAGGCAGCAGCTCTTGCCTGTTTGGGGCTCGTGATTAGGGCTGGGCTTTAGTAGCAAGGACAGTAAAACTGATTTGTGTAGGAAGGTTGTTTGTGGTGAGATCAGAACTGGAGTCCAGCTCAACATCTGAATGAAGTCTAAACTTCTAGATTTGAGTGATTTCTATCATACACCACTGCCTGGAAGGTCAGCCTCACTGCTGGACAGAGAAATTTAGCAGATCTAATTTTAACGGGTTCTCAAGAGGCAATGAATCTTTTGCATAGTTATACAAAGTAAACCAACTCTTTCAAAACAAAATCATGCATTTGTTTGTTTATTCATTCATTCAACATGTATTTATTGAGCACCTACTATATACCACTCACTGCTCCAGGTACTGGGATATAGCTTTGAGCATAAATAATTCAAGTCCCTGCTCTCATGGATATTGCATGGAGAAACATGAATAATAAACAAGTAGGCAAACATGTAAATGGCATAATTTCACATAGAAGGCTATGAAGAAAATAAAAAAAATAAAGCAGGGTAATGGTATAAAGTAGAAGGGAAGTAGTAGCTCCATATGGTGGTGGAATGTGGAGGGTAATTTAGGGGTTGCCATTTAATAATAACCCAATGTTACCTTTTAGGAAATGCTTGTAAATTATAAAAATCCCATGAAAAGAAGCCACTCAAAATAAGATGGCAAGCTCATGGGATGAAAGCATCAATGAAAAAACGTGCTACTCTCACGTTGCTTTTAAAAATAACCATTTTTGTTATAGAAGTAGCATTTTGTAGTAAAAATAATTAGAAGTTATAGAAGACCATTAAGAAGGAAATAAAACTATCATTATAAAACATCTCTTAAAATTTCAGTATTTATATTCATTTTTTTCCACCATGCAAAGACATGATTCTTACATATGCTTCTTTGTAACTGGATTTTCTGAACTAATAGCATATTATGAACATTTTTGGATGTTAATTAAGGCATAACTGCATCATTACCTATCCTTGTTGCGTGGTACTCCATTGAAAAAGTGTACCAAAGTTTACTAAACCAATTATCTCTTTTTGAACATTTTTTTCTAGTTGTTTGCTAACATAGACAATGCTTGATGAATACCACTGTATCTACATCTTTGTACTATTGTTCAGTGATTTTCTTAGAAAATATTCCTAAGAGTGGAATTGCTAGATCAGAAAGTCTGCAGTTTTAAAGACTTCAAATTATATTGCACAATATTTTATGAGAGGCTTTATGAATTTA
>NW_007726672.1:38283-46256 GCF_000696425.1 Galeopterus variegatus
CAATTATCTCTTTTTGAACATTTTTTTCTAGTTGTTTGCTAACATAGACAATGCTTGATGAGTACCACTGTATCTACATCTTTGTACTATTGTTCAGTGATTTTCTTAGAAAATATTCCTAAGAGTGGAATTGCTAGATCAGAAAGTCTGCAGTTTTAAAGACTTCAAATTATATTGCACAATATTTTATGAGAGGCTTTATGAATTTATACCAGCAGTTGATGAGTACCTGTTTCCCCACATATTGCCCATTTTGGAGTAATAAGAAAGATAGTAATAGGAGAAAAGTGAACTGTTGTTTTAATTTGTATTTACCTTACTACTGGTGAAACTTACAATAATTGAACTTTTTCATTGACCCTTTCATGTTTATTCTTGTTGATTCATCTTCTTTGTTCATTTTTTCCCTTACTGATTTGCAAGAGCTCCGTATGCATGCACTCATTTGAGTGCTTACTATGTGACAGGCACTGTTGCAAAATTTAGGGATATAATCATGAGCAAGAAAATATGACCCTCTCCCTTTTTTTTACACATTCTTTTTTAGTTATTCTTAATTCTTTATTTTTTGTCAGTAGAATTTTTTGGAGGTCAAAAGTATCCTTATTTTCCTTAATGGTTTCATCTTGTAATGTCATATTTAGAAAGCTCTTCCCAACTTTAAGATTATAAAAATTAGTCATAATATTTTCTTCAGATATTAATTGCACAAATTTATCTTTTCCTCGCAGATTCAAAAATGTCATCTTTATCGTTCACTAAATTCTTAAATATACATAGGCTGCATTTGGATTTTCTACTTGATTTCACTGACATGTACATGTTAGCACCAATGTCAAATTATTCTAAGTCTTTGTGGCTTTATAACAGACTTAGATATCTGCTAAAAAAAATTCCAACTCATTACTCTTCTTTTAAAAAACACTTTGCATGTTTATTCTACCAGAATTTTATCAAGCTAGCTCCAAAAAGATTTCCATTGGATTTTCAGGACGATTGGGTTAAAATTATAGATTAATTTGCAGAAAATCTATATGATATTAGGTATTCTTACTACAAGAATACAACTTCTCTGTATTCAAGTACTCAAATCTTATTATATGACCCTCACTAAAGTTTAATAATTTTCTGTATATTTTTGTCCAGTTTATTCCTAGGTATTTTATATCTGTGGTTACTACTGTGAGTAGGATCATCTCGCCATTATATTTGTTAACTGCTCATAATTGGTAAGTAGGAAAGCTGCTGATTTACATATTATTTTATTGCCAGCCTTCTTAATGATATATCTTATGAGCAGCCACAATTTAAAATACTTACCTGGTGATGCAGCCTGAGAACCAACCAATCAGCACAGATAGTGGGCATGCACAGTTTGTACAGACTTTCTGTGACATAGCAGCTGAATACTAACCGGGATGTCAGTTCTAATACTTTTTCAGATAAATCTCCTTTTTCCAATATCTTTCATAGGTAAGCAACCATAACATCTGTAATTCCTGGCTGTTTTTCTTCCTCTTTCACAACATTTTGTTTTCAGGTTTAACTGCATTAACTAGAATTGCAAAATAATCTTAAATAGAAGTGGTGATGATTAACATCTTTGTATTGCTCCTGATTGTACTGAAAAAATTAGGAACAGAGACTTCTATAAATGATTGTAAGAAAAACTCTATTCTATTCTAATTTATTAATAATTTTAAAAATTAGGAATTGATAGTTAATTCCCATTCTCTACTTCCACCGTCTGTCAAGATGGTTATATGGATTGTCTCCTTTATCCTATTAGTGTGATAACTTGTATTAATCCATTTTCCAAGCTGAAGCCTTACTGAATTCCTGAATCAACCCTACTTGGTCATGATGCATAATCTTTGTGTTATACACCTGAATTTAATTTACATTTAATATTTTATTTAGCATTTTTGTATCTAATAGGTATATGTGGAATTGGTTACTGTTTTCTTTTCCTTGTGCTTTCACAGGATTTGGTAAAAAGATTGTCCTAACTTTGTAACATGAACTGGTATATTTCTGTCTTCTTGTGCTTGTGAAATTCAAATGATATAGGGATCTTCTGTTTCTTGAAGGTGGTTGGAATACCCCCAAACAACATTATGGGCTTTTTGTGGATATCGTGTTTTAACAACTGTTATCAATTTTTTTAATAGTTTTGATTTATTCAGGTTTTCAAACTCTTCTTGAGTAAGTCTTTTAACTTATATTTTCCTATAAAATAATGCTTCACTAAGATTTTCAATTTTTTAAAATAAAATGACACATAGTTCTCGTATCTTTTAAAATAATTATATCTGTCATTATATACTACACTTTCTCATCATTAATATTTCTTTTTTTTTTTCTTTCATCCTTGGACTAGCCAGGATGTTTTGTTTATTTTACTGGTCTTTTCATACACATAGTTCTCGTATCTTTTAAAATAATTATATCTGTCATTATATACTACACTTTCTCATCATTAATATTTCCTTTTTTTTTTCTTTCATCCTTGGACTAGCCAGGATGTTTTGTTTATTTTACTGGTCTTTTCAAAGAGCCTACAATTGGTTGATAATAGCACATTTTGACACATTTTGAGTACTCACCACGTGTCAGATTTCATGATAAGAGCTTTACATATATTACCTCACTTAATCCCCTAAAACCTTCTGGTTTTCTTTATAACAGAAAAGATGAAACTGATCCTTCAAGAGTTTAAGTAGTACCTGTTTCAGGCACCATAGTCAGTATTGGTCAGGGAATATTTTGAACAACTAAGGTTCTGGGTAATTTGTTATGCAGCAATAGATAACTAATGTAAGTGACTGGATTTCTTACACATTTGCCAACCCTTTCTATTTGGTTTGTGTAGACAGGCAGTAAGGTCCCTGAGTTCTGTTCTTACAGAGAAATCAATCAAGCCACACCGACCATGCAAATAAAATGTGCAAAGCCTCTTGGATATTATGTATATATAATTGTACAATTATTAATTTGCATAATGTCAACTTTTTATAAGTCATTTCAAAAGGAACAGAATACGATTTTAGAGATACAAAAATCTTAGTGATATATGGAAGTGTAAAGTATCTCACGGCAGAGATAAATATTAGGAATAGAGAGGGGAAGGCAGATAGCACCTACGTGTGAGGGAAAGCCCTTCTGTTCTGTCCCAGGTGGTTTCTGTCACTATGTGGATTCTCNTTTATCAAGCTAGCTCCAAAAAGATTTCCATTGGATTTTCAGGACGATTGGGTTAAAATTATAGATTAATTTGCAGAAAATCTATATGATATTAGGTATTCTTACTACAAGAATACAACTTCTCTGTATTCAAGTACTCAAATCTTATTATATGACCCTCACTAAAGTTTAATAATTTTCTGTATATTTTTGTCCAGTTTATTCCTAGGTATTTTATATCTGTGGTTACTACTGTGAGTAGGATCATCTCGCCATTATATTTGTTAACTGCTCATAATTGGTAAGTAGGAAAGCTGCTGATTTACATATTATTTTATTGCCAGCCTTCTTAATGATATATCTTATGAGCAGCCACAATTTAAAATACTTACCTGGTGATGCAGCCTGAGAACCAACCAATCAGCACAGATAGTGGGCATGCACAGTTTGTACAGACTTTCTGTGACATAGCAGCTGAATACTAACCGGGATGTCAGTTCTAATACTTTTTCAGATAAATCTCCTTTTTCCAATATCTTTCATAGGTAAGCAACCATAACATCTGTAATTCCTGGCTGTTTTTCTTCCTCTTTCACAACATTTTGTTTTCAGGTTTAACTGCATTAACTAGAATTGCAAAATAATCTTAAATAGAAGTGGTGATGATTAACATCTTTGTATTGCTCCTGATTGTACTGAAAAAATTAGGAACAGAGACTTCTATAAATGATTGTAAGAAAAACTCTATTCTATTCTAATTTATTAATAATTTTAAAAATTAGGAATTGATAGTTAATTCCCATTCTCTACTTCCACCGTCTGTCAAGATGGTTATATGGATTGTCTCCTTTATCCTATTAGTGTGATAACTTGTATTAATCCATTTTCCAAGCTGAAGCCTTACTGAATTCCTGAATCAACCCTACTTGGTCATGATGCATAATCTTTGTGTTATACACCTGAATTTAATTTACATTTAATATTTTATTTAGCATTTTTGTATCTAATAGGTATATGTGGAATTGGTTACTGTTTTCTTTTCCTTGTGCTTTCACAGGATTTGGTAAAAAGATTGTCCTAACTTTGTAACATGAACTGGTATATTTCTGTCTTCTTGTGCTTGTGAAATTCAAATGATATAGGGATCTTCTGTTTCTTGAAGGTGGTTGGAATACCCCCAAACAACATTATGGGCTTTTTGTGGATATCGTGTTTTAACAACTGTTATCAATTTTTTTAATAGTTTTGATTTATTCAGGTTTTCAAACTCTTCTTGAGTAAGTCTTTTAACTTATATTTTCCTATAAAATAATGCTTCACTAAGATTTTCAATTTTTTAAAATAAAATGACACATAGTTCTCGTATCTTTTAAAATAATTATATCTGTCATTATATACTACACTTTCTCATCATTAATATTTCTTTTTTTTTTTCTTTCATCCTTGGACTAGCCAGGATGTTTTGTTTATTTTACTGGTCTTTTCAAAGAGCCTACAATTGGTTGATAATAGCACATTTTGACACATTTTGAGTACTCACCACGTGTCAGATTTCATGATAAGAGCTTTACATATATTACCTCACTTAATCCCCTAAAACCTTCTGGTTTTCTTTATAACAGAAAAGATGAAACTGATCCTTCAAGAGTTTAAGTAGTACCTGTTTCAGGCACCATAGTCAGTATTGGTCAGGGAATATTTTGAACAACTAAGGTTCTGGGTAATTTGTTATGCAGCAATAGATAACTAATGTAAGTGACTGGATTTCTTACACATTTGCCAACCCTTTCTATTTGGTTTGTGTAGACAGGCAGTAAGGTCCCTGAGTTCTGTTCTTACAGAGAAATCAATCAAGCCACACCGACCATGCAAATAAAATGTGCAAAGCCTCTTGGATATTATGTATATATAATTGTACAATTATTAATTTGCATAATGTCAACTTTTTATAAGTCATTTCAAAAGGAACAGAATACGATTTTAGAGATACAAAAATCTTAGTGATATATGGAAGTGTAAAGTATCTCACGGCAGAGATAAATATTAGGAATAGAGAGGGGAAGGCAGATAGCACCTACGTGTGAGGGAAAGCCCTTCTGTTCTGTCCCAGGTGGTTTCTGTCACTATGTGGATTCTCATTGCATTATTTTGTGTTATTTCTGTTTATTGGCTTTATTTTCCCCTTTGCTTTATTTTATTCAGGACTAAAAATTGCCAAAGTGAGGGCAAAAAGAGAGGTTCAGTTTATAAGTTAAGAAAATGAATTTATAATAGAAAATGAAAATACTAGAGAAATATGAAAGCATTAAATGTCTTTATTGTCCACAATCTTTATTTGGCCTATTTCATAGTAAAAAGTGTTTTGAATGATGATAATTTATGCATAAAAAGCATGAAAAATATTTTGTACCTTTGAAACCCACAGAGTTAACAAAGCAAGTTTCAGGTGGAAAGGTTTCTTATGAAAATGGAGGATTTACTTAAAATGAGGGTGGTGAATCAGAGTTTAAAGTGCATGTTACTTAGCTTAATGACCATCTAAGCAACATCTTGACATCAGGAAAAGAAAAGAGAAAATACTGTGAACTCTTGCAAAATGAGGCTCCTCCTGAGTAGGGTGTGTAGGAATTTACACAATGAAAAAATGAGTGGTGAGATTACTAGAAAAGACACAAAAACAATAAAAATATCTGTGGAATACTGAGATAAAATACATATTACACAGCACTGACATTCTTTAAGTGAATGAAATGAGATTGACTTGGAAAAAACTTACTACCAAGAATATACATTTTCAAGAGTTAAAACCAACTCCAGGATTGAAAGCTGCAAAAAGAGTGTCTCTATAATTACAATTCCTTCCTTCAAGGGTCCATATTTGGCCATAAAGGGCCAGTGCTCAAGTGAGGATCTTAGACGATGAGAGCCAAGTCTGTGGCTTAAAAACATCGATCACTATGAGTTAGGCTGTGAAGATCCCCTTTCAGCCTTACACTAACAAACAGAGNCATCGATCACTATGAGTTAGGCTGTGAAGATCCCCTTTCAGCCTTACACTAACAAACAGAGAGAAGGTCTGTAAAAGAAATAATTGTTAGTCGGGAATAGGGCATTGCAGTGGGTGCACGGGTGTCATAGTAAACTAAATGCTTATTCAGGGAGATAAAGGAAAACAAAAGTTTTTAAAGGAAAAGTGATGAAGGATTACATAACTGTTCTGGAATAATTATCCTTGGTTACAAAGATAATTTGTGCCAGTCTGAGGTTGGACAGGTCATTGCTGGGCAGATGTCCCTGCAGAAGTATTCGGGGTGTGTGTGTGTGTGTGTGTGTGTGTGTGTGTGTGTGTGTGTGTGGTGTTGCAGTGGTCTTTGTGCAAAGTTGCAGTTTTTGCAGTATTTTGTGAAAGTTCTTGTTATCAGGCATTTGTGCATGAGAGCCCTCCTTTCATGGTATTCCCCAGCTCTGTGTGACAGAGCTCTTAACGCATGTGATTCCATTTTGATTCTGACAGCTTTCACACAGTATAAAAATTAAGAAAAAAAAAGAACATTTTTATATGTGTTTTAAAAGTAATTACTTCAGCTCTATGAGATAGAAATTATTATCCCCATTTTACAGTGGAGGAAATTGAGGCACTGAGAGGTAAGTAATTGGCCCAAAATCACATAGCTAGTGACTGATGGAGCTGGACTTGAACTTGGCAGTATGAATTCAAAACCCATGTGGTTTACCTCTCTGTCATAGTCTTATCACTATCTCTGTCCATATGCATCTCCCAGATAGTGGGTGTTCATTGGTTGTGACAAAGGAGTGAACTATTTGGGATGGAACTGGACTTTTCTGCTTGTTTGATGTGCATTAATCTTGTCTCACTAACTACATCATAGGCCTCTTGAAATCAGTGTCTCTTGGGTTTCTTCCAGGTGAAGTGCCTGTGTCTTCCCAACCAATTATTTTGGTTGCTTGACTACACATGCATTCAGGTGTTCTTTTTAGTTATTGCCTATTGAAGATGACATGCATTTATTACTTTAAAGTTACTACAAGCCAGTCAGGTAATAGGGCCATTTACAAAAACACCAGAAAATTCAAGGGGTTTCCACCTGAACACAGGGGCTATGTACAAGAACACAGGTGCACAAATATGTGCCCTTACCTGCCATGAGTATTGTATAGAACTTGATATTGTACATTGAAAATGTGTGAAGGAATAAATGAAAATATAAAATATTGGAATGCGTGAATATTTAGAAACTGGAATCATGGGGGAAAACTGATTTTCTTGCTATCTTAACTCTTATGTGCAGCTGAGAATATAGGTAGGTAGGAAGGAAAGAGAGAGGGAAGAGAAACAAAATATTTTGCATCCAGTGCATCTTTAATAACTTTGTACTGAAATACAATGAAGAATAAAAAAGGAGGATTTATTTTATTGGTTCAGCTAACAATTATCGAAGTCTCACTATCTAAGTTTATGTACTTGACATAGCACGTAAGCTCCCTGATTCTCAAATTTGGCTGCAAACTGCAATTCCCTGGGAAGTTCTGAAATTGTTGATGCCTGGAGTCTACTTCTAGAGATTCTTATTTAATTCTGGTATATGATGTGGGAAAGTAGTTTTTTAAAGCTCCCTGAGTGATGTGTAGCAAACTTTGAGAATCCATGTGCTTCTCCTTTTGTCTAGGGGTCGGCAAACTTTTCTGTAAAAGGCCAAATAGTAAATATGTTTGGCATTGCCAAATGTGTGGTATTGATCACAAATACTCAACCCCGCTGTTGTTGCACT
>NW_007726672.1:47395-47887 GCF_000696425.1 Galeopterus variegatus
CCAACTCCTATCTTTTTAAACATAAATTCCCAATGAATTTAAATTAGAGCAATACATTATTTCATTAAAAAACATATCTTTGAGCCATCGTTCAGCCCACTGCTTTCCACATTGCTGGGTAGACCTGGCCTTTTGTATGTTTGTTGAGGGGTTTACCCAGTTTAATTGAAGTTACTGTTTTTCCTTGTTCTTCATGTACCGCCAAATCGAGCAAATAGTGTTAAAGTATTATAGTCAATTATACATATAAATCTTGCAGAGTTAATGAACATTTTCTCTAGATTGTGGAACAGGCAGGACACTTATCTTACTCTTTAAGATAAAACACCGCATCTATATAATGCGTTGCTAAGCTTTCTTCTTACTACACATTTCGCCTAGAATCCCATTTTCCATTAAATAATAATCACTGTAATTAATAGATGGGTTATTTTATCTCTCTAATCTGGTTACAGTAATTTATCAAAGGCATGTAAATGAATGCTAGAAAAG
>NW_007726672.1:48151-50859 GCF_000696425.1 Galeopterus variegatus
TTTATCTCTCTAATCTGGTTACAGTAATTTATCAAAGGCATGTAAATGAATGCTAGAAAAGGAGCGCATCCTGTCTAAGAGAAAGTAAAGAATGCAAAACTCAGTAATTCTCTAGGGGACGTAATAAGATATGTGCTGCTTGTAATTCGCTGAAGGAAATACACAGAATATTCACTACTGTCTTAAAGGCATTTGATCGGATTAAGTTGTGCTTCTCTCAGTAGTGATGACACATAGGTGGGTGAGCGGCCAGGATGTCCTCCAATCTTCCCAAGTGTGCTGGGATGGGCCCGCAGGTTCATTTCCAGCTCTGCATCCCGCATTCCTCAGTGCTGGCCAGCTAAGTGCAGTGCCCTCGGTGATGCAGAGGACCATTCAGAACGTGGATGTTCTTGAGAAGGCTTTTTAAAACATCTTGGCTCACCTTAAAACCCCAAGGGGCAATTATCAACTCTGTTATCAACGCTGCCACTCCAGTGCTCAGACACTGACAATATATTAAGGCAGGCTAAGGGAGAAGGAAGAGGACCAGCCAGGTGGGTGACCGGGCTCTTGCACCAGTCCTGCTGACCTGCCTGGCCCTTACCGCCAAGGCACTCTCATTCGCTGTATGTACTCCAACCTGTCCTACCTCATCCACGGGAATCTTCGAAGGCTTGGACAAGGTGGCTGAGGCCGGTTGGGAGGATGGCGTTGTGCATTGAGTTTAAGAATGAGCTTTGAAGCCAGCCAGGCTGGGATTCAAGCCCCAGTTACACTCCCCTGAGCTGTGACCTCGGGGATATTACTAAACCCTGGACATCTCAGTTTATCATACACAAAATAGGCTAATGAGAGGTTTGTCGTGAGAATTAAACCTGAAATCCTTCCTGTGCTTTGAATCTTTGACTTCTCCATCTCTGACTTCTAGACCCAGATTTAGTAGGCTTCTGTGATTAGGTCAGGTCTACCTGGAGAGTCTTTCTAAAAATTAACTGCATTGTATAGTATAACCTGATCATGCAGTGAAAGCCGTCATATTTATAGTCCCAGAAATTATGCGAGGTGTCTATACCCGGGGGGTGGGGCCCCCTGTGGGCGTCTTAGAATTGCGCGTACCATGGGGGCCTGTGGTTCTGGAATTCTCCCTGCTTCCTGCTCCCTTCCTGCCCGCTCTTCCCTCCACAGGAGCACTGCTCCTCCCTTCTCATGCCTCCCCTGACCACCCCCCTTCCTACTCCAGACCACAGTGTGTTTGGATGTTTGCACAGATGCATAGCTTTTCCTCTGGAGAACCTATCACAGCTACAATTTCACATTTTTTTTTTTTTTTTGGTTACTATTTGGTTCATTTCTATCCCATTCACACTGTAACCTCTTGAGAGCAAGGGCTGTGTCTGCTTCTGATCATTAGTGTATTCTCCACTTCTAGCACAGTGCCTCATGATCAATAAATATCCATGAATAAATGAATGGATGATAAACATAACCACCCCCCTTATTCTTCCAATCTCCTGCCCAGGTTGAGATAATCAGAGAACCGTCTTGGGATATGTAGGGGACTTCATTTTTAGGGTTGAGTCGAATCTCCCTCCACAGGAACTTGATATGAACAAAACAGCCCCCTGCCTGAACTGTCGACCTGATACCTAAACATTTTAGCTTAATTTTTAGGGTTAAGGTGATAAAAGTATAAAGATCGCTATTTATAAAGGCTACCATTATTGTCCCTGACTACTTATACCACTTCCAGTGGCCTTTCAGGAATGGGAAGAAGGACAGACTTTTCCATGAAAACAGAGACAAGGGAAGGATGCATCCTGGAAGCCTGTCTGGAATGGACACCACACTGTACTTGGGGGAGCCAGGAATGCGTTTGGAGGATGTGGGTGTCCTATAGAAAGAGAAATGCTGCCTTCCACAGGATTCTGGTGCTCTCCAGTGCTAAGTACTAGATATACTATGGCAACTTCACTGAAGTCCACTGATGGGTTAAATCACAAGGAGACGATGGTGTGCGCTGATGTGCCTTCCTTTGGTGAAGGCATGGGGAGTGGGGGATTGAAGGTGATCAGGGAAAGTGTTTCCGTTCTCTGAATCATCAGAACAGCTCCCTTAATGGCTACTTATGTCTGGATCCCAAGGTTTTCATTCAAAATGATAATAAAAAGACACCTCAAACCTACCTGGAAAACCAATTCACGTAGAGAAGCTTCGAGCCAAGACTCTGGAGTCACCAAGCTGAAAAGAACCTGATTAATGACAGCACCTGAGATAAGTGGCACTTTAACCAACCTTAACTGTTGATGTAGGATGACATAATGTCCCCTCCAATTAATGACAAGGATATAAAACACCTGTATTTAGCACAGCAGATGCTGCTTTTATGGTTAGATGCGCAGATGAAATTGACTTCTAAAGGACCATCTATAACTTACTTCCCTATTATTTGTTTCTATATTTGCCTCATTATGTATGTTATAGGTGCAGGAGGAAATTTAACCTCAGATTCCACACCTGGGCAGCAAAAAGGGGTATGCTATACTGTAATTTACCTAAAGATAACATACATCCTATGACTGAGCCGGTTGGTGGTGGTGATCTGCCTCACTTGCTGAGGGCCTTTCAGTGTGTGTGAACTCCAAGGGTTTTGTTTTTGTTTTTATAAAAATGAGCAGTATTTTTAATGAGTCAGCCAATCCATCCATCCATCAATCAATCATTATACA
>NW_007726672.1:51056-52653 GCF_000696425.1 Galeopterus variegatus
TACTGTAATTTACCTAAAGATAACATACATCCTATGACTGAGCCGGTTGGTGGTGGTGATCCGCCTCACTTGCTGAGGGCCTTTCAGTGTGTGTGAACTCCAAGGGTTTTGTTTTTGTTTTTATAAAAATGAGCAGTATTTTTAATGAGTCAGCCAATCCATCCATCCATCAATCAATCATTATACAGAAACCACCTGTTTAAATCCTCCATAAAGTAAATGTAGTATAAGTTGTTTTAAAAATTGAAATGATATTGCATACTAAATATATGCAAGATGCTGTGTTAGATGTTTTGGGCTTGCCAAGGACTTCTTTATGGAGTTGTCATTTCTCAGGGGAAGCTATATTTATATATATGACAGTAAATGCTAAATTTCAGGGGGAGCTACAAACAGTAGGCATCGTAGAGCTCAGGGAAAGGAGAGCCCCATGGGCTAGGGCCGGCTGGGGAAAGCTGCACGGAAGAGTTGGGGTGGAAGCAGAGACCAGGTAAATAGGTAGAGAAAAAAGAGAGGACAGACCAGGTGGGATATTATGCTTTTGAAGCAAAAGCAAGGAGAGTGCCCAGGTCCCACCAGGGTCTGGAGCCAGCAAGAAAACTGCTGCGTGCAAAACGTACACTGAGTAAGCTGTAGATCAAGATCAGAAAGATAGATTGAGTGAAGACTATTAATGGCATTGAAGACCAAATTATTTTCTTTGACATGACAATTTGGTATTCTGTGGATAGGGTTTAATACGGGGAATCTCCAACGGAAGCTGGCAGCGTCCGCTGTCACTGTGCTGTGAGGGACTTAGCACGACTGGGCATAGACTCTTACTAATCTCTCTCGGGTTCCCTGAGGCCAGAGACAGCACTAGTGTTAGGGCTACTGCCCAGGGCTGAGGGCCAGCAGTGTCCCTTCCCCTGTGTGTCCCAGCCGAGCATCACTAGGCTAGGGACAGCTTCCTCCCTTCTCCCTTGCCGGGGCAGGTGGCCTTCACCAGTTGTTCCGCTTTCACTGCTGGGGCTGGGGCAAACGTTCTGTCTCTTTCACTTTCTTTTGTTTCTTGCTGGCAGGTGCAGCCATTCACACATCGCAGAGTGATCTGTGGGTCGGATTCAGGCAACGTAGGCAACGTGGACTGATAATCTGAGGTCAAGTGTCTCTCGGCGAACTTGGAGACAATGCAAATCCTATGAGAGAAGGACTTCATTTCGTTCCTTGCTATATCCCAGCAACTGTGCTTGGCACACAGAGGGTATTTAATATACATTCATGGAATAAAAAAATAAAACGTCTCCTTGCTTTGCTTTCTTTTCTGCACACATATTTTCTTTAAGGACCTGGATGGTTGATTGAGGGAAGCATCAACTGTTTGGGGTTCCATGGCTCAGACTTCTCTGATTCTCCCTATGAATACCTGTGTGTTGTTATTGGCACCCCATTTTAATATCCCCAATAGTAACCACTAACATTTCACAGCTTGTTTTCCTTTACTTCTCCTGGAGAAGCTATTTGTGGGGTCAGTGAAGCCTCTCAAAGATGATTTCTGTTTTCTGTGCCGGGCTACCCCAAGATTCCAGTCTGAGGAACAAATCAGCAGAGGCCTTGG
>NW_007726672.1:53368-60540 GCF_000696425.1 Galeopterus variegatus
CTTGACTTCCCTACTCCCATCTCATGGCCCTGCAAAGAGCCCTTTGCACTGTCATAATGTCACCAGCTATCTGTGCTGGTTCATCTTCGGTGATGTCCAGCCGTTAAATGGAATTTTAGGAATTGTTATGAAGTCTACGACCTAATTTATAATTCAAATGATATTGGAAGAATTGGGACCATATGCACTTGTTTGTTCTAATAATTGCATTTTCATGGAAACCTCCTTTTCAAAGAAGGTCAAGCCATGGTTCCATGCTCTCTTATGTAATCTTATCAGGAGTTTCAGACTTGGGAAGGTTTTGGGGGGATGGATAGGCAATGGAAGAGTCTCTATACACTGCTGGTTATCCAAGAATCATAGAATAGAATCACACCCTACAGAACTAGGAGGACTTCAGAGTCCACCTAGTTAGGTGAGGAGAATAAGGCCTGGAAGCTGGGATTTGGGCACAGAAAGGAAGTATAGTGTGGTGGTCGAGGCCATGTCCTCTGGAACCTGAATGTCTGGGTTTAAATCCGAACTCTTCCACTTTAGAGCCATTTGCTTTGCCTCTTTATGTCCCAGTGTTGTCATCTGTAAAATGGAGCAATAACAGCAGCTACTGCACAGGGTCGGTATGGTTTAAGTGGTTGATATTTACAAAGCTCTTGGAATAGTGCCTGGCAAATAATAAACATGTATATAGTGCTATTTCCTAGTATTAGTTAAACGGTCATTTGCTGACTATCCACTGCATGTCAGAGACTGTACTGGGTGCTGGGATAACAAAATGATTAAGTCATAGAAACAATGTGCATAAGTCACTGGGAGAACGTGAAGTCTGGGATCTCCTCCCTGCCAGCATCTAATTCCACGTAGCCTTGACAAGGTAGTTGTGTGCCCATTGCCCCAAGTGTTAAATGAGAAGAGCCCCTCCAGGTGTGCAGGAGCTAGCACTGTCTGCAGACATCTCTGTTCACACATTTAGCAAAAGAGGAGATGCACTAAATTGCTCTTCAGTAGTATACTTGTAAAAGAAATAGAATGTACATGGATTGGCCAGTGGAAATAATGATCTTTTTTCCTGAAACCATAAGCTTGTTTGTCCTTTTTTTTTTTGTCATTTGTATGTTTAGTCTTCAAAATGGCTTTAGGAATGAATTGATTATTTCTAAGGGAAGAACGGTATTTTCTTGACCAAAAAGATATGCAGCTTCCATATGAGCCAGACCTTTAGATTAGTTTAGTTGGAAATGAGACACTCAGCTTTTGATCTGTTGTGTTTGTTTGGGTATTTATTTATTTACTTATTTATTTTTAATGGCAGAGATACATGAAAGTTGTCTCTTAAGCAGAAAATAAACAAATGTCCACTCTCGGGCATTTGTGCTTGTAACAGAGTTTTTGGTCTGTGAATTGGGTCCTGAGAGACTCAAGACAGCTGGCGCACACCACAGCAGCCGGGAAAGAGCGTGTTTCTGGGAAGTGTGTTGAACAAAATCTAAACAATGCTAACTGGTCACAGACGCTAACTACCGAGTATGCCAGTAGCTGTGGGCTGCTCAGAGCGAAACACGATCTTTTCTTCACTCTGTTGACATAGAGATACAAATAAGGGTCCAGAAAGATGGAAAAGATGCATGGGCGTTGTAATCTTGTCTTCCCAGTACATTCGCCAAAATCAGATAACGCTGAGAAGGAACCAGTTCAAAACCACCAAGAGGTACTGTTAAATGTTTTTGCTTTAAGAAAAAAAAAAAGTCATGGACCTCAAATCCTTAATTCTCTGCCATCATAATTTTATATTTGTCAGAAAGAAAATAGTGCCACCAAGAATTGTTTGCCAGGGCTGATGTGTAGTTTTAAGGATGATGGTTAAAAAGAACATTTAAAAAATCAGTATTAAGATAAATCTGCACAGATTATTCTATAAGGTGATGAAAGGAATTTAAAAACAATGTTCTTTTCTAAAGATGTCGCCCATTTGCAAAATATTGCAGGCAAATTCCTCATTTCATGGAGCCTAGGGGTATTCTTGAAAGGCTAGGAGAGAGTATTTTTCCCTAGCTACTGGGTAAGGGCTTTTTGGCCTCCTTCCAGTTGTACGTTTGTCTGGTCGTGAAGACCCGGGACAGGGGGAGATAGGTGGCAAGGTGGCCGAGGGGTAGTGGAGGCAAAGGAAATGAACAAGCCCTCTTCTACTCCCAGCGCCACTTCTCGCTGCTCTCCTGTGGACTCTAAGGAAAGAACTGGATCTAGTAGACGCCTGAGACCAAAAAGCAGATAAGTGGTGGAGTCAGAATCCAAACTGTATGGCCTTCAAGAAGCTGGAGCCTTCCAGAGAGTTCTAGGAAACCTGTCAAGCTGCATGGCAGGAATAGAGAGCCCAGTTCAGCCTGAGACCCTGTAAGTCACGGAAGGGATATAGCTTCCGTAGGTGCGGGTGAGGTGCAGCACATGTCTGAGCCTATTGAGGAATATTCAGTAAATAAATATAATGAGCAAGTTTAGTATCTAATGTGTATTTCATAGTATTTTCTTTTTTTTTTTGTTAAACACAATTCATCCTGTACCAGATTTAGGATCACCCGAGGCAGCTAAGGGAAGCATGCATAAATGGTGAGAGGTGGGGGTGGGAGGTAGGTACTCCATTAGGCATATACCCAGCTATGTCAGTTAGGGTTTAGGAATATGGTATTTGCACCTGACAGAAAATCCAGCAACAAAGGCTTGAAGAAGATACAATTTATTTTTCTTTTATATTAACAAAAGTGTTGGCAAGCCCAGGGCCAGCAGAGCAGCTTCATGAAGTCATCATAGACTCAGACTTGCTGCTCCACCCACCTCTGAGTGTGGTTTCCATGTTACAGCACAATATGGCTGCTGGGACACCAGCCATCATATCCACAATCCATTCTGCAGGAAAACAAGTAAATGCGAGTCATAGGTGGCACATGTACCTATGTGCCATTGGTTAATCTTAATCTTCAGCTATGTTACATCACTGTTATGATGAAATACTCCCACCAAAAGTGTTAACACTAAAGGATATAGCATGTAATATGTTACCCTCTCCGAGTACCATTCTGCATTTACAAGGGATCTCCTGGATACATAGCACCTTCACTCCAGAATTTTAGTTTTATGTACATATCCTGCAAATAGGTGTAAGAACTATTTCAAGTAGATGAATCTTTGGGGAATTCTCTGCAAAGCTTATAGCAAATAAAAAAGGGATCTTGGCTTGAACTTTTGGACCAAATCTCTATTTTCTCACTGTTGGAAAGAAAAAAAGGCTAAATAGTGGTACGATGCTGGTTATTGGATAAATTGCAAGATGAATTGCTTTATTCCAACCTTGGGGTTTATGATTGGAAAAAGTACATATGTGGAGAAAAATAAACTCCATGTTATGTAGCAAAAGCTTCAACTTAATGGAGGATAGAGTCACATTTAGTTACACGGAGTCTTTGAAGTACAGAATATTAAAACCTAAGTAAATTAAGCTAGTTATTCAAGAGGTAAGATTTTATCAGTTAAGATTGTTTTCTTAAATTGCAAGTAACCAGCACTGACTTGGGTTAACACAGAAGGGAAAATTTTTTTTTAAAAGTAATAATTTATTGGAAGATTACAGAGAGCTTACTGAATGTAAGAAAAAAGTAAAAATTGGGGATTTTCATATCTACAAAAAACTCTCCAACAATTCTTGGCATTGACCAGGGAATATGTTGGTCTGTGTAGGTCCCTCAGGATAAACCAGCTTCAATCATTTTCTATATCTGGGTCACTGCTCTTTAGATTCAAATTCCCAGGAACTCTGACTGGCTGAGGGTGAGTGTGATGCACACCAGTTGGTGAGGAGAGGATGAGACACCTTGATGGACAGAGTCACCAAGACTGGATGCATTGGGAGTGGGACGGTTCCCCACAGAAAAATGAGGACACTTGTAGGAAGAGAAGAGGGAAGGGATGGTGGCAGGCAGAAAAACAGATGGCCGGCTTCCTTCAGGCACAGAGAGTAGCTCAACCTGAATCTGAAAAGATGGGAAAAAGCACAGAGTCTCGGGTTCAGTGTGGTTAAAAACGATCAGATCAGGAGCAAGTCAGACTAGATCATGTAGCAGTTCTTTATTTAACGTAACAAAACTGGTGGATGGAAAGTCAGAAAGATCCCCGTGGTCCTCAGTAATGGAAGAGAAGCAGGAGAGGAAGAGGAGGGGAAGGAAGAGGAAGGAATGAGCATGAGTGAAACCGATGCCATCGCGTGGCGGGCTCTGCTTACACTTGTGAAGTGAAGAGCGGTCCTTCCATGGTTTCATGGAAGGTGCAAAGCTCTTGACTACCACTGCGGCATCAGTGAACCGGGCCACCTTCACACACCATCGTGGGGATCTGGTGACACATAGATGCTGCGACAGCAACAGTAGGAGTCAGGATTCATCCTCACATTATTCTGAGCAGTTAACCAAGGGCTTTAAAGGCAAAGAGGCTTCAAGTCAAATGGCACATGTTGAAACTCGGGAGAGTTACTTACTTTCTGTTTCCTCCTCTGTGAGGTGGGGATTTGCATATCTACCCAACAGAGCTTGTGTCCCGATTGCCTGTGAGGCCTGGCAAACCGTGGTCCCCATCTGCACGCCAACCTCAGCTTCCTCCCTCTTCTCCTGCTCCCTCGCCTCCATCCACACTCGTCCTGGTGTTCTTCAAACTGGTCATGCACCTAGAGAGCAGTGATCTCAGGGAGGAAAATGCCTGAAGCTGGTTCATTTGGGGGATGTGGGGAGACCTCCCTGTTGCCTGTCTTTCCTGAGGCCTGAGGTCAATGATGCTTTGGAAGGTTTTTTGCAGCTATGGTTGTGTTGGCTTCCTCTAGCTGCTGTACAAATTGCCACAAACCTAGTGGCTTAAAGCAATACAACCTATTATCTTACAGTTCTGCAGGCTGGAAGTCTTCCTGGGCAGATCCGATGGTGTGGTTAGGGCTGTGCTCCTTCCCGAATGCTCTGGGGAGAATCCGTTTCCTCGTCTTTCTCAGTTTCTAGAGGTCGCTGGTTCTCCTTGGCTCATTCCTCTTCCTCCGTCTTCAAATCCAGCAATGTCAGGCTGAGTCTTCAAACTGCCATCTCTCTGTCTCCCTCTTTTAAGGCCTTTCATGATTACAGGGGCTACCTGGATAATCCAGGCTAATCTCCCTATTTTAAAGTCAGCTGATTAGCAACATAAATGCCTTCTGCCACTTTAATTCCCCCTTGCCAGGTAACCTAACATAGTCATGACTTCCTCAGATTAAGACATAGACATCCTAGGGGGGAACAGGGAGCATTATTCTGTTTATTACAATAATTAATAATACCTAATTTCTGCTTTTTCTTAGACTCAGTAAACTCCCTAATATTTTTCCAATAAATTATTTTTGTTTTCCCTGTTTTTGTTAACCCTAGTTAGTGTTGGTTACTTCTGCCGGGATCATTGTTCCCCCAAGATGTAGCAGCTCATTCTTGCTGTCTTTGTGTTTATTAAAGTGTCACTTTCTAGATGAGATCTTCAGACCTGTCCTTGCCACAATCCAGGATTCCTGAACCTCTTTACCCTAATCAATTAATAGCTCTTGTCACCTTACTTATTTCTTATTTTTATTGTGAGTCTCCATCCACTAGAACAGTGTGTCTTGGACATAAAAGTCACCCAATAAATAAATATTTGATGAATGAATGAAAAGGGTTGTTGTTAGGATTAAATACAATTAACTGCAATAAATTATGTTCAACGTTTAGGACACTGCCTGGCACATAGTAAGTGCTCATGCAACGGCTGCTCTCATTGTTAATTCCCAACAGTCTCTGGCTTCTATTCCTCATGCCAAATCCTTCCATCCTAATTTGAGGACACCACAAATGTTGCTAACAAGCCTCAAGAATCTTAAAGTGTTTCTTTGACTAGAAAATAAACTGTAATTTTTTGAAAGCCACAAAAATCTTTTACACAAGGCAGAATGACCATATTGGCCTTGTCTTTCTGGAACTCTTTGGAATGAATGGACAAATCATGAATTTATGCACCAGCAGCTCAGTTCGCCTTCCTTTTAGGGTAACGGCTCTCTGCTCCAGAATGTGAGAGGCCCCATCAGCCACCTCAAGATTCCAGGCACCTGCTGCAGCTGTCACAAAGCATAGTGTGGCGTTGAGGAATGTGGTCAGAAAGCCGCTAAGTAAAAAAACGGTATAAGAAAGGCAAGAAGGGAGGGAACGGCCCTGTGTTCCACATGACAAATGGGGTTTTTTCAAGTCAGCTCTAAAGCACCACTTCCCTGAATCTGCTGAAAACGTGAAGTTTTCACCCCGCAAATCAGAGAAGTTCCGGTTTATACTCTAGGTAAGGAAGATTTCCTTAAAGCAGCCCAGCAGCTGCAGCGCTCAGAAGAAAAAGAGGAAGACAATACGTTTACTTGCTTCGGTTCTGCGGCGGCAGGTGCACACCAAGGGACTCGGCCTCCAGAAGGAACTGGGGCTTGGCTGGAGAACTGTCAATTAATCATCCAGGAGAATGCCCCTGACAGCAGGGAGAAAACTCCCATTCATTTGCTCAGGACTGTGCTGCAGCCACTAAATGCAATGTTTCTGCAAATAAGAATCTATCCGCTGCTTGATACCGGGGGTTATTTGTTTGCTCTGGCGTGTTGCAGAACAAGCATCGCATGGTAGCGGCAGAGGCCGGTATAAAGTCCTCCACACGCAGTTGACGCATCTGTTTTGCTCGCTTACTGTGCCTCATTTGTAATGCACCTGCCCCCCTCGCCCCATTTCTTCCCCGTGTAAATTCTGCTCAGCCTTCACGGTTCCACCAACGTCCACTTCCTCCTCTGACCTTCCTTCTTTTTATTTCTTTCCCCTCTTTACCCCATTTTGTGAGTTGAACGATCATGTATTACATTTACAACAATAATAATAAAATCCTAGTTTTAAGAACTCCTCACTTTCCCATTGACTATCTGTGTAATCTAGAGCAGGTGACTGTACCTCTTTGAGCCTCTGATTCTGGAGAGGGGGTGGGGGGAGGAAAAGGAAGAATTGGTAAAGGGACACGAAAAATAACTATATTGTATATTGATAAATTAAAATAAAATGGGGGGCCGGCCCGGTGGCGCACTGGGTAGTGCGCTGCTTGGGAAGCGCGGCGGCGCTCCCGCC
>NW_007726672.1:61368-62529 GCF_000696425.1 Galeopterus variegatus
TGCGATCCGTTGCCGGACACGGAAAAAGACAAAAATAAAATAAAATAAAATAAAATAAAATAAAATAATAAAATGGGAATTCCATCTCACTCAGAGTTGCTGTGAGGACTGGAGGGAATATCCTAGGGAATTTCTCTTCTGTGCCTTTGCACGTAGTATTTGCACAGTAGACAGCAGTCACATCTGAAACTCCTGTCCCCAGGATGGTTCACACATTGAACTTATTTTTATGAGTGGTCCACACATGCCTGCTGGAATGTGACCTCCGTAGGGCAGAGCCCTTGTCAGAAAGGGCCTGAGTTGAATGGGTTCTCCAGAAATACTAATCGAATATTCCATCCTATAGCTTTATTTATTTTTTTCTCCTAGACTTGTTGTCTTCCAAACACATTATACTTTTCCTGAGGGCAAGAGGATGGCTATTATAGAGGTTATATCCTGACCAGGATCCACAACCAATTAAGTCCTCAAGATATGTCGTGACTCGTTGAAAACACACTGCTATGGATAACACAATGTGTAAGGCTCACTGCCTTCTCTGGATTGCTCATCGTTCACCATTTGTAACATTTTATTTATATGCATGTTAGGGAATTAATTGTCGTGTGCCTTCAACTACTCAGTGCCCAAGCAGAAACTGTGCTTATAAGAAAGGAAAAAGTGGAAAGAAAAGATGTATTTTTCATGTTTATAAAATATAAATTCTAGAATTTATTTCTTTACCAAATTAGGAATAATTGGTCCTTCAATTGTTAAAGATTTCCACATCACTAAATAAGGTTATTTAAAAACTCTTCTCTTATGGCAGGTAAGATCAGGTATGCTGATGCTATCAAAAAATGCTCTCTCTGCTTGGACTTCCAGTGTGGTTGCCTTGGAGAACCAGCTCAACTTTCTGTTCTCATGGAGGATACAGACAAAGGGGAATGCTTAGTATTTTATTTATTTATTGTATTTTAGTGTTGACTCTATATATTAACCTTAACTGCTGGAAAAATAGTCACTCAAAGACTTTTGGTTGAGTCTTTGCCTTTATCTCTGTTCTCTTCACAAGCTATACTGTAGGAGTTGGAATTGACACTATTTAAAGTTTTAATGATAAATCCCAGTCTTCAGTGAAGGATCCTGTAAATCTGTTTTCTCAACCCTGGCTGCCCATTA
>NW_007726672.1:63970-65033 GCF_000696425.1 Galeopterus variegatus
CTCACTACTTTTTCTTTTTATGTGTTTATTTTTTTTCCTGCTGCAAAACATCCTTAAGTAGTTCTTTTAATGAAGATAGGAAATAGATGTAGCCTTTTTATGTTCAAAATGTCTTTATTCCACTCTCACCCATAAATTATATTTTTTGCTAGAATTCTCAGTTGACAAATTATTTCTCCTTGACACTGAAGTCAGAATTCCATTGTCTCCTGGCATCCATTACTACTGAGAATAACTCTGCCTTTTGGTCTATTTGTAGTTCCTTTGTAGGTAAACTGTATTGTCTCCCCAGTAGCTTTGAAGAATTTGTATCCATTTTCTCACCTTTCGCTGGAAACTATAACTAGGTATCATTTGAGATTATATATATATATGAGTGTGTAAAATATGTATGTATATTTTTTGGTACTGTTTCTTGTTCAGTGTACCCAAAGACTTTAGGAAATTCTCAAATTCAGAAAAATCCACAGCCATTATCTCTTCAACTACAGCTTTTCTCCCATTCCTTCAATCCTCTACTGCTGGATCTCTATTTAGACGTATGATGCAACTTCTTAGCCAACCCTTTACATGTCTTAAATGCTCTTTTATATTTTTTAAGATTACTTTATCTATCCAGGCAAAATGGTGTGTCAATCCCTCAGTCTTATTTTCTAGTTCTCTTTGTGTTCCGTCTAGTATTTATTCTGTCTATTGAGTTTTAAAATTTCAATGGCTGCATTTTTCATGTCCAAGTTTTCTTATTGGTTTATTTATTAAAATCTTCTGTTATTCACTCATGCCATGTATTTCATTTCATAACTTCTTTCTTTGTGGATGTTATTCCTTCCATTGCCTCACTGAGGGCTGTAAACACATTTACTACAGTTCTTTTCAGATGATTGCACTCTTATTTGAGTTTTCTTGTTAAGTTCTTCGGCTGTCTTTCATTATGTTCATTTCCCTTATATGCGGGAATTATAGTGTGCAAGCTCATCTTGAAGAGAAACCAACTCTAACTATCACTGCTGCTCTTGTTTTTCCTCCTCCTCCTCCTCTTCCTCTTTCTTTTTCTTTCTTCCTT
>NW_007726672.1:65382-66398 GCF_000696425.1 Galeopterus variegatus
CACTGCTGCTCTTGTTTTTCCTCCTCCTCCTCCTCTTCCTCTTTCTTTTTCTTTCTTCCTTATTCATTGTTAGTTCCCTATCATGTCTGGCTATTTTATAGGTACATCCCTATAAACCTCCATCGTCCCAGTCCAAAAGCACATCTCATTTTGGGACTCTTATCCTACATGGCTGTCACAGATCTCATTTCCAAGCCAGTGGGCCATGTCGCCCAGGTCGCACTTCCCCGGCTATCTTCTCCTTCTTCCAGTTCAAATGGCAGTGCAATAAAAGTCCCCAGTTCTGGGCTGTATTGCTATTTTTAAGAATGTGTTCATTGCAGGGTGAGCTCTTCCACAGGCTACAGTTTTATGACATTCACCTGGCTTTGGTTCACATTTGTCTTTTACAATTAGATTCATTCTTCTTTATCCCACAGGAGTTAATCTCCTGGAAAACCCTACCTATTTCTAGTCCCAGATCCAGTAGGTTTTCTGCCACTTCCCTACTTATTACTGTGTTTTGCTGTGGTGGTTCCATTTCTGATATATGGAGTATTCGTCTTGTTTTTGAGAAAGTCTATGTCTTTTATTATTTTCCCCAATGTTTTATTTGGAAATTTTTTAATCTACTGAAAAGTGGTAAGAGCAGTAAAATCTACATTTTAGAATCACCCAGTTTCATCAATTTTTAACATGTTGCCAGATTTGCTTTCTTTCTTTTTTTCTAGGCCATTTGAGAGTTAATTGTAGACATAATTATTCTGGACCTTTACCAGTAAATACTTGCATCATACATCTTCTGAGAATAGGAAAATTCCTTTGTATAACCTCAATACAATGATCACACTCAGATAATTTATTATCTTGCGTACATACCATATACAGATTTTCCCATAAGTATACGTTATAAATATCTTTCTGATCCAAGATTCTATGATGGGCTATTCATTATCTTTCATTTTCATATCTCTTTATTTTTCTTTCCAAGACTTTTGTGTAGGGGGGCAGGGCAACCAGGTGACTTTTCATAACAT
>NW_007726672.1:68088-68498 GCF_000696425.1 Galeopterus variegatus
GTAGACTACCTTACCTCCTACTCTGCTTTTCCATGAACTGGTGGCTTCTCCACTTACCGTATTCAGAAAATTGAATGAAGCGGCTGGCAGCTTACCTTCCAGCCCTGTGCTCATTCCCTTATCCTTCTTTGCTGCTTCTGTAAATGGATGAAGTGAGTCCCTGCTCTGATGCTAGAGTCTCTTCCACCGTCCCAGCACTTCTGCTCTGCGGTCACTGTCTTAGCTACCTCTCATTTCTGTCTCTCCCATTAGATCCTTTCCTCACTGCTCTTCACAAACTGCTCTTGCCATTATCCCCAATAATCTTAATATTGTGGAAACCAGCTGTTGTTTCTTTGTCTTCATCTTACTTGACGTCTTAGCCACATTTGACACAGTGACCGCTTCTCTATTCTTCAGACATTTTTTTT
>NW_007726672.1:68910-92403 GCF_000696425.1 Galeopterus variegatus
TAACCTCGTCTGATTTCCAGAGTTGAATATCTCACACCAGGTATCCTCATTTGGACTCTTAACATGAATCTCAAATTTAATATATTTGAAACAAAACCCTTGCTTCTCCTGTTCAAGCTCGATGTTCTCTTATATATTAGCACTTCATGGGATGGAACTACCATCCACCTAGCTTCTCAGGCCCAAAGCCTAGAAATACTTCCCGTATCCTCTTTTTCCTTCCTCTCTACATCTAACTTATCAAGTCCTGTTGAATCTACCCTGAAAATAGAACCTAAATCTGTCCCTTTTTCTTCATTCCCACTACCATCACATTACACCAATAGACACTAGAGTTCCCTGGCAAGCTGTAGGTCTTATACCAACACAGTTAAACTGTAATCTCTGGGACAGGAACTGAGCCTTGTTTAGTTTTGCTTTTATTCTCCAGGTGGTCCTTGCCCACATCTAAGCTGGAGGACCATTGCCCTCACCCGGGCCATTCTCATATCTTTCTTACATACAGCACAGCAATAGGCTCTTAACTGGTCTCTCAGGTTCTGTTCTCACCATCCATCAATAATTTTCCATTTGGCAACTAACGTGAGCTTTATAAGCTCTAAATTATTTCATGTCACTCCCCTGTTTAGAGTCTGCTAAGGACTTCCCATCTCTCTTAGAATAAAATTTGAATTGCTTATAAGAGCCCACATAGAATACCCCTCACCAAGCTTGCAGACATCACCTGGAACAACTCTCTACCTTATTTATCCCGTGTCAAGACTACTGACCATTCTCCTCCCTGCCCACCCCAATCTTATTCTCATCCTTGTGCTTGGCACCAGCTATTCTCTCTGTCTGGAATTTTCCTTCCCCAGATGTTTATGTCATTCAGATCTCAGTTTAAGCAAAACCTCCTTAGAGGTTGCCACCCAGTTTTACTTTCTTTGATTCATGTCTGCTGGCTAGCATTCTAGTTTTCATTTCATTGTCTTCTCATTCTATCTTTCCATTAGGAGAAATTAGTGACCTTTTCTATGCTTTTTATTGAGATCAATGCTTGACTTCTGAACCCTCCATTCCTATTGTAAAAGTAATGAATGAACGGTTTTACAGTTATGATTATTCTGCTATTGGTTTTTATTTTAATTTAAATTTTACTGTCATTAATTATATACTTGGCATGGTTTAAAGAATTAACTAATTTTTTAAGGATTGTGACCTCTATTTTCTTTCAAAGGAAGAGATACAAGAAGTCATTTCATATAGTTAAGGCGTGAAGTGGCTCAGGACCCCAGTATTCATGGGGCTGCAACCCTCTAGGGGTCACTAATAGAGCTAAGTGTTTTGGTGAGATCATTCTTTGGACTGGGTTTAGCAACCAAAGAAACACAGGAAGTCTCAGGGAAAACTGAGACTAGGAAGGTACTGAAAATTTGGGCCTTGAGCAAGTCACTTAATCCTGGTAAACCTAGTTGTTTTCATTTATAAATGAGGAAATTGGGACTGAGAGTCAACAAATTCACAAAAACCGTGTTGTGCCAGGGGTGCCAGCAACATGGCACTCTCTACCAGTGAAGCCAGATATGGACTGGGGAATAATTCTAAACAAGAAGTTTCAAGAAGGTTCCTGTCAGTTATTTAGAGTTGGCAAAGAAGATGAAATGTATTTACCATCCTGCAGATATAATTTTAACCTTCAACGATTTGATGAGCTTGTACTGATCTGAAAGAGTAGAGACCTAGAGACTATCCTGAGGGCACTGGGGAAGGTAAACTCACCATAGTAAAGCATGAATAATTCTAGAATGTGAGCTCCATGAAGGCAAGGTTTTGGTTTGCTCGGTGCACAGATGTATCTCTAGTACCTTGATCAGTGCCTGGATATAAAGCGAGCGTTCAGTAAATAACTGTGAAGTGAATACATTTTCTCATCCCAAAGCCTTTTCCATATGTTATTACCTCATATGACATGACAACATATGGGAAAGGCTCTGGGATGAGAAACATTTGGGAGGGGTAGAGAGAGAAAGAGAGAGAGAGAGAGGGAGAGAGAGAGGGAGAGAGAGAAGAACATGAACCTGAACAGGGGCTGGTAGTCTTTGTACAGAGCATAAATACGCACGCTTCCCAGGTATTATGGAGCCTCTTTTTGCATGACTCCTGATTCTGGAAGACATTCAAGCTGTGCAGGCTGTGTCTACACCAGAGGCTGCAAACCGAACTGCTTACAGGGCAGAAGATATATGTTAGTGAACAGGCTGGGCAGGGACTATGATGAATTGGAGATCTACGTTCCAGCTAAAGCAGGCACCTGATACTCGACCTCTGCCTGTTACAGAAGTACAGGCCCAGGGTTGCCAGATGTTCAATTTTTTTTCCCACAAAGAAGTCAAGAAGTTATAATTTTTGGGCCGGCCCGGTGGCGCCCTGGAGAGTGCGCTGCTTGGGAGCATGGCGGTGCTCCCGCCGAGGGTTCGGATCCCATGTGNTCACTGGCTGAGTGCAGTGCGGGCGCGACACCGAGGGTTGTGATCCCGTTGCCGGTCAGTAAAAAAGACAAAAAGGAAAAAAAAAAAAGAAGTTATAATTTTAAAATGAAAATCTCTTGATTTTTAAAAGTTAGCAACTAATTAATTTAACAACAACAACAACAACAACAACAACACTGTGCTGAACAAGCAAGACACGACTATAGACCAGATGATCTGAACCTTTGATCTGAACATACAAATTTGTTTGTAAAATTTAGGTTCAATTTAGCAAGCAGTTACTTTGAAAATTTTCTGTCAGATTCGATCAAGCAACTACATAATAACCAAGTTCCAAGTAATTCAAAATAAACTGACTAGACTTAGCCTTTAAAAATATCTCTTCTAAAATGTCATGGAAATACAGACAAGTGGAACACATCCAGAGATTTCAAAATCAAGAAGACAACATACCTTCTAAATGAACAAAGGTGTAACTGAAATGGGATTCATACATATTCATAAATAAATATTATATATAAGTGTATTTCCTCCAGACTTATTACTAGCCCATAACTTTTTATGACACACAAATAATTTCTCCTCATTTTGCTTTTTGTAACTTTCTGGTCTGAGAGAACCTTTAACAAAAATGTCCCACAACATAACATTTGTTTAAAATTTTTCTATAAGTAACATTATTTAGCATATAAAAGGTAGGTCTTCAGAACGATAAAGTCTTACAAATTAATTAATATTATTATTTCTACCAATAATAATGAGAACACTTAGCATCTGTGTTAAAAATGTTTATCTAATATAACCTGGCTTCAAATTGTGTGTTTGTATTTTCCTTATGCTATTAAAGCTAAAAGATCTAACTTAAATAAAGGTGCAATGCAGATACTAGGATAAATGCTTCAAGTTTTCAACTTTTCTCATTGGATTACCATGTATCTTAGGCCCCAAGAACTCATGGGAGAAGTGAGCCTCAGTAGCCAGTTGTCATTTTAGGTTAGTAAGGTCTTAAGACAGCTTCCATTTTTAGCCACATTAATAAAAGGGATTGTTCATCATTATACCAGCTTAGCAGGCACAAATCACACACTGGGTCAAACCTTTAGGGGAAATGAGGTGATTCATTCTATTAATTCTTGCCCTCTGAAGTCCTGGTAAATCTTGCGTCTTACACTGAGATGCAAAGCTGAACACTCAAAGATGTCCCACCTTTTGCTTTGCTGATGTTGCTGTTAAAATATCATATATAGAACTTCATTTAGGCCACATAAAAATCTGCTATAACCCATGTCTAGAAAAATAGAACACTCTCTTGACGTGTGTTCGTTATTGCAAAGCAGTGTGGTTCAAAATGCAAGGACTTGGGCCGGCCCGGTGGCGCACTGGAGAGTGCGCAGCTTGAGAGTGCGGCAGCGCTCCCGCCGAGGGTTCGGATCCCATGTGGAGACCGGTTCCCGCTCACTGGCTGAGCACAGTGCAGGCGCAACACCGAGGGTTGCGATCCCGTTGCCGGTCAGTAAAAAAGACAAAAAGGGGAAAAAAAAAAAAAGAAAACAAAATGCAAGGACTTGAATGCTGTGGGGATGAAGTCACATCTGTTCAGCTGCCTCAGTGTTCTTTTCAGGCACCTCTAGGTTCTGGAGACCAGAGATCACAGCAGCTGAAGTGATAGCCACTGCCCATGAGGAAGCCTCCTTCCCTGGATCCAGTGGCATTTTAAGCAAACAGCAAATAACATCAAACATCCTGGATGTGGAGGGGCTGCTGTTCTCACTGGCCTTTTGTGCGCAGTATTTAGTCAGGGTTGTCACCCGACAACCAGATTTGGAATGTGCTCACAGGCTATTTTCACAGCAGCTGGAGCAATAGGTGAGAGATCAAAACTCAGCTTGAGTGGCTAAAAGAGTGGGAAATTTACATCTTAGCTGAAGCTTTTCCAGATTCATCCCTTTTTAGGCTACAAACTCAATTGGATTTCTTGCTAGACAACACAAGCTTCCTGGTTCCCAGGGTCACTTAGGGCCAAATGTTCAGGGCTCTTTCCTACAGGATGGGATATAGAGAGGGGAAATTTGGGGGAAGTGGAGAGGGGAAAGAAGAAAGTCTAAACATTCTTGAATAGCAGGAAGATCTTAATATACAGATAGTAAACGCACGTCTTGATTGCATTTTTCTTTTCATGCAATATAAAAACAGCTCTGGTGTAGTGGGAGAGGTAAATGGAGCCAGGAATATTAATAAACACTATAGTCGACAATGGAATACCTTGATGTAGGTTGTTCACTTTGTGTGTTGTCTTCAGCAGCTCTTGGGCTTTTCTCCACTTCTTAGCTGCAGCCCCACAAGTCAATCCTTTGAAGTTGGGTATAATTAAGAAGAGGGCTGGGGAAAGACATAGCTGGGATATGTGTGTTTAAGTCTAAGCCTGTGAGCATGAAAGAAATGCAGAGAATCCTGTGATTTGCTTTTACTGCAGAAGGTGGTAAATTATAATGGCTATGAAACATTCTTAGTTATGTTAGCTTCGGCAAGTTTTTAATCTCTCTGAGCCTTAATTTTCTCAGCTGTAAAATGGGAACAATAATACTGACTATGGAGGGTTATGATAAATAAATGAGATGATATATTTAAAAAAACCTAATTTCCATTTCCCTGGCATAAAGTAGGTACTCAAGAAATGGTAGCTATTATATTTACCATAAATTTGGTCATTAGGGAAAAAGTCATTCTAGTTAATACCCAAACTATTCTGCCAATGTTCATTTTAATATACTGGTATATTATGTTCTGTGTCTTTTCTCTCACATATTAACATGTGCTTTGGTTTATTTTTAATATTTTGGTGGAGTATTACTGCTTTATTTATTGTTAACTTTTCTTATTTTCTCATTTTAAAGTTTATCAATAGGGCTGGTTTCAAACCACAGAGAAAAGAGAGCCTTGTGCACATTAATTCCCAATAAATTTTTATGATTTATGTAGGGCCGTTTCCCAATGATCCCCCCAATTCCAAGGAAAAGAAAGAAAAAATGCTTATTAAAGAAGCAAAATCTCGAGACGGGTTTTCTAAATAGAGTCCCTTTGCTTGTATGCTGATTCCTTGTTTGATTTTAGCCGAATCTCCATGCTTGGGAAAGAGACTAAGCCAATTGAACTGACCAGCGATTTGAAGTGTTGGCCACTTTCACCTAAGATGTATATCTGCCTAAATGGAATACATGACTTTGTCCCTATTTTGTGTCCTGATTGGATATATGTATTAATACTTTGGAAGCATCTTCCCTGCATTGATTAATTAATTCACTTATTTAACCAGCAAATATTTCCAAGAGGTACTTACTGAATGTGGAAGGCTTATAAGACACTGTAATAGGTTTTGGGTGCCGCAGAGAATATTAAAATGTGTTAGATATGCACGGTATATATATTATGGGAGTGAATACATGTAAATATTTATATATGGGAGAAAGTACTAAATGCTATGAGAGCATCAGCAAGTGCTCTGGGGAGAGGTCATACTTGCTCAGAAGAAGATTGGGGAGAGCTTCCTAGAAGTGACATCTGATGGAGGCTTTGAATGATGAAGAGGGTTTGGATACCCAGAGATGGGTCCTCGGGCAACTGAGGCAGAGATAGCAACATGACCTAGGTACAGTCAGGCACATGCAAGGCGTATGCTGGACACATCAGGACCATGTCCAACTTTACTTCCTGTCCTTGTTATGGGGTCTCTTTGCCTTCAGTAGAAAGATGTTTTAAAAAGTAAGAGAGCAATAAAGAAAATAAGAACTTAAAATGCAAAGTGTATTCGTATTTATCAAGCAAAAAGCAGTACCTCTGAAACTTCCCACAATGAGTGATCTGACAGCCCAGATTGGAACATCTCAGTATTTTAGTGCACCCAACATGCTCAGCTAACAGTTCGTGTCTTGGGAGAGGGACAAAGGATTCCCTCTGTGTATTCAGCCTCATCAACAGGTGTCTGAATTCCTTAGCAGGTTGGATGGGGAAGGCTTCCTTTCAAGAGGAAGCCAACTGCAACAAACCTTCAAATCCCACAATGAAACACATACCATAGCAGAAACTATGCAATACAGTATTTTGTTTATCACAAGGCATTAGAACCAATCTATCCAACTGTGGTTTGTCTTGTTTCCTATTACAATATTTCTGGTCTGAGTCCTATTTCTCCTGCTGGATTAAAGCATCATTGAGCACACACCCTTCCCCTTCACTCAACATCTTTAAGCATGACATTGAGCAGAATTGGTACTTACCAATACCTGCTCATTGATGACTTTTTTTTTTTCATTGATGACTTTTTGGGTGGTGTTCTGTGTTTGTTTGTTCTTACATCATCCTAGCATAACAGCTGCCCTGCAGGAATGAGTATCCAATGAATATCTGTGAATTGATTCAAGGTTAAAATAAGATTTAGCCTAAGTCTAGGCTACTCCAGGTGAAAACAAAAATCCCTCCCTGGTTTTTGTGACCTCCCTGCAGAAATACAAAACTACTACCAGAAAAGATTATTCAATTTAATCAAACTCATTGCACTTTAGTTCAAGTTACCAAATATTGTGCATTAACCAATTAACCAACTTGAGGTGAGGAGGGCAGGTGAATAAGTCCTGAGCCCTCTAAAACCGCCTAGGAAGTCAACCGGAATGGTTTTAGTACTTGGCTCAAAGCTTGGCCTAGAACAAGTGACATTAACCAGGCTGACATTGGGGAGAAGAATGGGTTGCTCTTGTATAGCTGGCACCACTGTCTTCTGTAGCACACAACTCACACATACTCTAGGCTTTAAGACCCTAAAGGAGGACTGTGCTTGCTTAGGGCCTAGGGGGATGTGTGCACAAAGTATATGGGACATCCATCCAGTGATCCTCTGGGGAAACCTTGGCTCACTCCCATGCTCCCCAGAGACCATCTGCTGCCTTTCTCAAAGAATCTGCTGCCAGCAGTCTGTCCTGGGAGCCTTGGAAGCCAATGAACTCCCGTTCAGTCTACATTACCTTGCATAAAAAGAAAGCCCATCCATAGATAGAATAGACTCCTTTCCATTCTGAATTTTGGGCACATTTTATCAATCTATTATAAAGGAAGTTTGTGTATGTCTTTTTTCCCCAAGGGAAAAATTCCACTCAAAACACTCACCCCCTCCCTAAAAGAAGTGGGCATTGGTTGGGTACCATATACTCAGCAGAACTGGCAAAGAGAGAGGGTCTTAAGACCGCATGTGTACTCAGAGCCTGCCAGTTCTGTGACTCATGGCAGAGGCTGAGTTGGCAGTGAAGCCCTGTCCTAACCAAATGTCTTCTGCCTGCACCATCTAATTCTCTACCCACTTCTGGAAGAGAGAGTTCTCTAGAAAGACACACAGACACTTCCCCATTTAGTTACCTTTATTCATTCATGGCTGTTTACATTTGCCGGAGTACATGATGCATTTTAAATGGCACGTGCAAAGTGTGAGTCTGACCACCACCGTTGTATTTTTATGAGAGATCCTTACTCTAACACACTATTGTAGTACCCTGTTTCACACTTGCAGAATTCTTTATAGTGCTTTCTCTTCCTCTCTAGCTCTAATTTGGGATATAAGCAAAACAAAACTCTAATCTGAATTCTGAAATACTGCTCTTGAGTCCAGCCACTTTTTTTTTTTTTCCTTTTTGTCTTTTTCCGTGTCCGGCAATGGATCGCAACCCTCAGTGTTGCGCCCGTACCGGACCGGGACCAGCAATGGGATCGCAACCCTCAGTGTTGCTCCCGCGCCTCGCTCAGCCAGTGAGCGGGAACTGGTCTGTATGTGGGATCCGAACCCTCGGCGGGAGCGCCACCGCGCTTCCCAAGCGGCGCACTATAGCAGTGCGCCACCGGGCTGGCCCAGAGTCCAGCCACTTTTTGAGGCAAACACTCTGATGGTGGTAATGACCCCTGGGAACCCCTTGCCCATTCCTGTCGCCATGCTTTGCGCATGCTGTTCTCCTTGCCTGGAGTTCCCTTCCTCCTCTCTGCCTATCTATCCCTTACCCGCCCTTAGATCCCACCTGAAATATATGGCTCCTGCTGTCCAAGACACTTCACCTCGTGCAATCGTAATGAGTTTTGAGGTGTGGAACAACAAAGCGCAAGACTGTGAATTGGGCCAGGCCAGTTGTGTAGTGGTCTTCCTAATCACAAGAGGCCAGGTTGCCCAACCAATCAAAGGGAAATGGTGAGGTTCAGAGTCTACATAGGTGGACAAAGAAATGTTTAGTATGCTGGGCCACTGAGAAAGTGAAAGCACAAGAGTTTGACATTGGCAGAATCCTAGATCTAGAAAGTATGCTAGAAATCAGCTACTTCCATTCTTCACTGAAGACCCTGAGGCCAGAGGAGTTGGGTGGCATTCCTGAGGTCACCAAGTATTAAGAGGCAGAGACAGGACCAGAACTCAGATAGTTCTGAGGCTTCCAGAAATTTTCATCTGTGTTTATTTCAGTTATGCAAGCTCCCAGATATATATAGTTTCTGACTCAATAGGCTTCAGGAATCAGCATTTCTAACAAACTCCCCATGTGCACCTGATACACAATAAATTTAGAAAGTGGCTGGTCTAGGTTTTCCAGTGAGCTCTCATAGTTTTGTCATATGGGCTGGACTATTTACCTTGACCTGTATTTACCATCTTTCTTATTTTGTGTGATGAGTATATGTGTGTGTGTGTCTATGTGTGTATACGCTACTTGTCTTTAACATATCAGGCTTTGGGTATTCAAATGATCCTTATCGTTTTCAAAATGGTCACTTTCAAAGGTTCTACTGACCCCGGCAGCCCTTACAAAATATGTCCGAAAGAATTACTTCCAGAGCCTGCCACACTTTTGTCACATGTAGATCTTCTCCTTTTCCCCTCCTCCTTTTCCTTCCTTTCCTCCTCCAGCCTCCCTCCACCTCCTTCTCTTCCTCTTATTCTTCTAGTTCTTTGTAAGTTGATTTTGTTATTTTAGAAACTTATGCAAGTTCTTCAGAGACTTCTTTAGAAAACAAGTTGGATGATGCTGCTGGACCATATTAGATAAAATTATGGTGTGATGTTAAAGTAATGAGATCAACTTTCTACACTTCATTAGTAAGTATTTATAAAGGGCCTGCACACACAAAAAATCAAACAGAAATCTTGGAATTGAAGAATTCATTGAATGAAATAAAAAGTACATCTGAGAGTCTCAACAATAGACTAGATCAAGTCGTATAACTTCGTATAATGTATGCTATATGTATATGTATAAATACATCTTCTCTCATCTGATCAGTCACAAAGCCTGTGAATTTTACCTCCTAAGTATTTTAACCCATTGCCTCTCCCCATCTCCACTGCCACCACCCTGCTTCAAGCTGCTGTTGTTTGGATTTTCACAATCACCTCCAAATTGCTCTCCGTTCACTGTAGTATAGCCTGAGAGACACACACACACACACATATACACATACACATTATATATAGATTGTGTTTGTGTATATATATCTCATTCTTTAGGGTAACAATTCAGAGTAGAAACCTCAATTGGAAATAAAAAATCTTGTTTTATCAAAAAATAATTCTCTCTGTTCTGTACCCACATTTGAAGATCTAAAATTAGATAATGCACCGTTGGAGCACGTGCTGACATTGATAACTGGAAGAGCCCCTTCATGCAGCACACCTAAAACCCAACTTATAATCATTCTAAATGAACCCCTTTCTCCTTCAGACCTCTCTGCTCGACAGGTCAAAGCAGAACCCCAAGAGTAGTCCTTGATGCCAGTTTCATTCTCTTCTCTCATCTGATCAATCACAGAGCCTGTCAATTTCACCTCCTCAGTAATTTAACCCATTGCTTCTCCCCATCTCCACTGCCACCACCCTGCTTCAAACTGCTGTTGTCTGATTTTCACAATCACCTCCAAATTGCTCTCCATTCATTGTAGTATAGCCTGAGAGATCTTTGTAAATGTCCATCAGCTCATATCATTTCCACATTTAAAATTATCCAATATTCTTCAATTAAAGATCAGCATCCTCAGTATGGCCTGATGGCATTGGGTGATTGGGTCTCTCTTTACCCCTTGGTCAGATCTGTATCTCTGTCTCCACTGTCCTTTCTGCTCCAGCAAAACTGTCCTTTCTGTTGCTGGAACTGGCCATGCTCTCTTCCACCTCGGAGACCTCATTACTTTAAATGCCTACTCACCCCTCCTCTCTGAGTACTGAGTTTCCCATGCTAAACCAGACTCTTCTGGTTCATCTCCTAGCTCCCCTAGCTTGTTTTTCATGACTTATTACAGTTTGTTACTGTTTATCCATGTAATAATTTGATTAAAGTCTCTCTTCCCTACCAGACTATAAGATTTGTGACATCTAGGTCTATATTTGCATTAGCTTACTATTATTTCCTGTTGCCTCACATTGTGCCTGGCACCTAGTGCTCAATAAATATGAGGGTACTTTAAAAAGTTTATGGAAAAATTTAATTAAAAGATAATATGAATCTTTTTATGAACTTTTGAAGCTACAGTGACTGAATTGAATCTTCCAGTAGTGCAAAAAGAAATGCATCTCTGGAAGCACCAAATAGTGTAAATCAGTTCTTATTCAATAAGATCCAAATAAACACAAGTAGTAAATAAACAAGGGTTATGTATCATACTCTACTAAATGCACACATTTCTAGAGAAATACCCTCACGGAAACACCCACACACCCATCCACACACACACTTATAAAAACTACTGACAAGTCAAGAAATACAATGTGTAAAAATGAAGACAAGAATTCTTTTTTTCTCGACTTTATATATAGAGATATACTTACAAACATACTGAAAAATTTAAAGTATTATTTAATGAACCCATATATATATCTACCACTTAAATACCACAATTTTTAACATTTTACTATATTTTCTTTATATCTTTCTATGTGTGTGTGCTGTATGATTTGAAAGTCAGTTACATTCATCATGAAAAGATACTTCAGCAAATATTTTTAAGTATACGACATTTGCCTACAAGATTAACTACAAGATTAGTGTGACATAAGAACATAAGCAATAATTACCTAAAGTAATGTAATAACCAATCCAAATTTAAATTACCCCAGTTGTTCCCAACATGTTTTCTACAGCTGTTTGTATCAAATTGCTTGTGATCCTTGTGTTTCTTTAGGATCTTTTAATCATAACAGTCCTTGCTTTTTCAAGTTCATTATATTGACTTTTTGAAGGGACTAGACCATTGTTTTGGACTGTTCCCCCATCCTGGATTTTCCTGATTATTTCCTGTAGGAGTTATTTTCGTTATTGTATTTCCTGCAAACTGTAGGTTAGGTCTAAAGGCTTGATATAATTAGGTTAAACATCATTAGCAGGAAGACCTCGTTGCTGGATACTGTATATTGCATCCCAGTATATCATTCAGGGGTTTCCATTATTAGTGATGCTAAAATGAGACAGCCAGATCCCTCCATTGTAAAGATTTTCTTTATTTGTAACTTAGTAAGTTATCTATGGGATGACATATGACACCTTTGGAATAGCCTTTCCTCCCCACAACGTTTTATCTAATGGTTTTAATCTCCATTGATGATCCTTGTCTGAATCCGTGCTTTCATCATGGCGGGAGGGGGCAGGGAGGGGAGACACAGATTTCAAAAATGGTTATTTTAAATTTCTATCATTTCTTCTACATTAACAAGCTGGCATTTATTTATAAAGAGGAGCTTTCCCATATCAACTGAAGATAAACTGACTCCTTTAAAGATTTTAAATTGTTAATTCTTTGCCAGAAATGTTCAAAGTGGATGAATCAGTATGCCTTTAATGTAGCATTTTGAGTAGTTGCTTTAAGGAGTTGGTTCACTGATGATCTGCAGTAGCACATATACCCAAGCCAATTATGGTGCTTTGGTCAATGATCCGTGAATTTCAAATTCTAATTAAGTCTTGACACCTTAGGTTAGAATGATGCAAAAGGTCATTAAAGATTACTGAGTCTATAATACCTGTTTTAAAAATACTCTAATTATGTATTTAGTTAATTACTATTATAGATGGCCAAGTAAATTCTGTGCATTTTAAGAAGTTTCTCTAAACTCAATATTTACATAAAAAGCCTGGAATGGGCAGAATGTCAAGTAATTAATATACATTTTTAAATGCCAAAAATATCCATGTTCAGAAAGTTAATTATGTATTTATGTGATATGAATGGGTGGGTAACTGATATGCATTTTTAAAAGTTCATTGTTTTATGTCTTTGCAGAGGCTTACTATGGTCTGTAACAAGTCACAATGGTAGAGCCATGTTATGTCTCCTCTCACAGACAATGTGATGGGTCTCTCTTTTCATCCTTACTAGCATCTGATGAACTTCTCATTTGGGCTTTCACTCCTTCAAAAACCTGCAGGAAATAAACTTAGAACAGCTAATTGCATGCTAAAGGAGGTGTTATGCTTTCAACTCCCTGAATTCAACCAAGAAACAATAGAAACCCAGACTCAGGGCTGGCAGTACCTCCTCTAGTTAAGGATGTTGGAATTTGTAAGTGAGGCACATTCGTGGAAATTAAAATGAGACTGTCAGTTCAGATGGAAAATCCCCAACACAGATTTTCTCACTTTTTGGGTTCTCATCATTTATTGAAAATGGGCTTCTTAGGAAGTCCATTTAGTTTCAGATATCTCTATTGTCTTTCCTCTAGAGGCATAATATATTTTTAGAAGGTTTAAAATAGAAGATCTTTGTGTACTATAGACTTTTTTAAAAATGGGATCAATTAACATCAACTTCTTGAATTCCTAAGTGAAATAAGAAAAAAAATTGTTTATTGACCTGATTATGTGCTCTGTGCTGACACATTAATGATAATATATTTACTGATAGATAATGTTACTCATCAGAAGAAATCTGATCTTTAGAACACAACTGAAAATAATCCTTTATAGGAGAGTTGGTTGAATTCAGGGACACAATAGAAGGAAAAAAACCCACACAAATTCACTTTAGCAATAGTATTTGCCACTTAACTTTTATGCATAATGACTCAATCAAAATCAATTTAACTGACATTTATTGAACTGTATTGGTCATGAGAGGCTGGGCAATGCTGCAAAAACAGATAACTCCAAAATCACAGTGGCTTAACCCAGTAAAAGTTTCTGTCTTGCTTCTGATTGTCTTACAGTTCCACTGTGGAGCTGGGTGATGATCCACAGCAACAGTACTTAATGTAGTGAATCAATAATCTGGGCTGCTTGGATCCTATTTGTTCTGCCATCTCCATATGAGGCCTCCACATTCTCTGCAACAGGGGAATAGAAATAAATATTGGAGAATTACACTGGGCTCTCTCACTGGCCCAGGCTGGAAGGAGCACACATCATGTCTGTGAACATTTCACTGGTCACAGTCATATGGTCCCTCCTAAACTGCAAGGACGCCAAGATGCACAGTTGCCAGGAAGGAAGAATAAGAAACAGGTTTGGTGACCGCATGGCACTGTCTATGACACATATATTTTGTGCCAAGCATTGTGCTATGTGTATTGGGTAATAAAATTAAATGACCCTGTATTTTCCTCAAGTGGCTCACATTATGCAGGAGAAATAAATGGATAAGTATATTACAATAGGAGGTGAGGCAAGATGGCTAACTAGATGGGCCTAGGGCATGCTCCTCCCACAGAGAAGGATTAGAGCAACTATAAGACAGCTAAATATGGAAGGGCGAATCTGTGGGAGAGCATAGGAGTTCAGCAGGTGACTGGTGAGGTACCTGTGGAGCACAAAAGCCCAGTATGGAAGCATAGAGAGGAGAAAGAGGCACACGACCACAGCTACCACATCTCCATCACCAGGACCAGCAGAAGAGGAATTTTTCCCTTCAGTGAAAAGGTAGGCAGAGGGCCCAGACCAGCCCCCATCTTCACCACAAAGGCCTGCAGACCCTTTTGCAGGAGGATTCAACAGCCCTTGCAGGCTCAGAATCAAGTGTAGGGAGCTGCCTTGGATACACATACCGCATCACTCCAGAACAGGAGCACATACAGTGTACTCCCCACCCCCACCTGCAGCCAGGCAGTTTCACCCTCAACAAACCCACCTAGTGGTCTCACCCGCTGCCCAAGAAGCAGCTGGCAAACCAGTTTTCTGACCTCACCTACCGCTTGACATGTGGTTGGATGGCCCCTTTCTGCAGCCCTGCCTCAAGTCCTCATTCACCACTCAAGAATTGGCTGACCAGCCCCCTCTCTACAGGTCTGCCGGTAGCCTCAGCCACTGCATGAGAAGCAGCTGGTTGGGCCTTCTTTTGTCAGCCCCACTTTCCAACCTCATCACAGCCTGAGAAGATGCTGTCAGGACCCCCTCTCTGCAGCCACACCTTGAGGCTTCACCCACCTCCTGAGAAGTGGCTGACTGGATCCCCTCTCTGCAAGCCTACCTCAAGGCCTTGCCAACTGCCTGAGAAGTAACTCAGTAGCCCCACCCTTGGGAGATCCACTCCCAAACTTCCAAAGGAAGCATGACCTTGTATTTGGCCCTAAGAAGAGGTGCAGCAAATGGGCCACTGGCAGAAATGCACCCAGCTAGCTGAGCCAAAGCACACCCACTCCCCTGGCTCAGAGAAACATCCTAGCTGTCATACCCCTGGCAGGCTCATCAATGAGTCTTTGAGGATCGCATACACATGCATCTGAGTGAGAAACAGCTTGGCTGACATGCCCCTGGTGGGTCCACCCCTGGTCAGAGAAGTGGCATGGTGATCCTGCCACTGACAAACCACACACCCACACCCCCAGCCTGAGAATCAATCCAACAACCCCATCTTCAATGAGCCAACTGCCAAGATGACTGATCCACAGTGAGCACGCACACACACCCTACTGTGAGCCAACCCAGTGAACCCTGTCCCTGCAAAGCTGCGCTACCACCACCACAAACCTCCTGAGCATCGCCTACTGAGTCACTTGAAAATGTAGAAAAAGTGGATTACAGCTGAAGAAACTACACAGAGTTTAACTACTGCAGCCATCTGGAACAAAGCCATTGTATTCTACTGAATTAACACCCAGGGACACATATGCACGTGAAAGACTTTCTCCATGCAAGCCACTGTACAAAACTCAAAGAGGTGACTATTCTACCAGATGCACAGATAACAACACAGGGAAATAAAAAACATGGAAAAACAAGATAGCATGGCACCACCAAAGAAACACAATAATCCTACAGTAGCTGATCCCAAAGAATCAGAAATTGCCACCTTGCTGGAAAAAGAATTCAAATTAACAATTTTAAGGAAACTTACTGAGATACAAGAAAATACAGAAAAGCAATTCAATAAAATTGGAAAATAATTCAGGATGTGAATGAGAAATTCAACAAAGAGACAGCTCTTAAAAAATCAAGCAGAAATCTTGGAACTGAAGAATTCATTGAAATAAAAAACAATACATCTGAGAGTCTCAACAATAGACTAGATCAAGCAGAAGAAAGAATTTCTGATATTGAAGGCAGCAGTTTTGAAATAATGCAGAAAGACAAAAAAAGAAAGAAAAAACTAAAAGAAAAAATAATTTAAAAAATGAACAAAGCCTTCAAGACCTATGCAATACTATTAAGTGAACAAATATTTGAACTATAGGCATTCTAGAAGGAGAAGTAAACAAAAAGGTATTAAAAACCTATTAACAAAATAATAGCTGAAAACTTTCCTTGGGAAAGATCTGAGCATTCAAATCTAGGAATCTCAAAGGTCCCCAAATTAGAATCAATCAAAAAAGGTCCTCTCCAAGACATATTCTAGTCAAACTATCCAAAGTTAAACACAAAGAGAATTCTAAAAATGGTGAGAGAAAAATGTCAAGTCACTTATAAGGGAATCCCCTTTAGACTAACAGCAGACTTCTCAGCAGAAACCTACAGGTGAGGAGAGAATGGGATGATATATCCAAAATACTAAAGAAACAAACTGACAGCCAAAAATACTATAACCAGCAAGTCTTTCCTTCAGAAACAAAAGAGGACTAAAGTCTTTCTCAGACAAGCAAAAATTAAGAAAATTCATCTCCACCATACCAGCCTGACAATAAATGCTTAGGGAAGTCCTACATCTAGAAGAGAAAGAATGATAACAACCACCATGAAAACACCTGAAAATATAAAACGTACTGGTATGGTAGATACAAAAATTATAAAGAGAAAGGAATCAAACCTTATCAGTATGGAAAACCACCAAACCACACAGAGAAACAATAAGAGAGGAAGATGGAACAAAGGACACACAAAACAATCAGAAAATAACCAACAAAATGACAGAAGTAAGACCTCACCTATCAATAATAACCTTGAGTGCAAATGCATTAAATGCCCCAATTATAATACATAGACTTGCTGAATGTATACAAAAACAAAACCCATCTATATTGCTGCCTACAAGAAACACACCTTATCTACAAAGACAGACATACACTAAAAGTGAAAGAATGGAAAAAGACCTTCCATGCAAATGGAAAATAAAAGCAAGCAGAATATAAGCTATATTTACATTAGATAAAACAGACCTTAAATCAAATTCTGTACTAAGAGATGGGGAAGAGAATTATAGAATAATAAAGAGATCAATACAGGAAGTGGATATAAGAATTATAAATATATATGTGCCCAACACTGGAGCACCCAGATATATAAAGCAGATATTATCAGATCAAAAGGGAAAGATAGATATTCACACTATAATAATTGGGGACTTTAACACCCAACTCTCAGCATTGGACACTTTCATTGAGACAGAAAATTACAAAGAAACATTGGATTTAAATGACACCATAGACCAGATGGACCTAACAGACATTTCATCCAACAGCTGTAGAATACACATTCTTCTTACCAGCTTGTTTTCCTGCATATGTTAGGCCACAAAACAATCTCAACAAGTTAAAAAAAAATGAAATCATATCAAGTATGTTTTCTGACCATAATGAAATAAAATTAGAAATCAGTGACAAGAGGAATTTTCAAAAGTATGCAAATACCCTAAACAAATGGGACTATATCAAACTAAAAAGCTTCTGCACAGCAAAAGAAACAATTAACAGAGCTAAAAGACAACCAACAGAGTGGGAGAAAATATTTGCAAAATATACATCTGACAAAGGACTAATATCCAGAATATATAAGGAACTCAAACAACTATACAAGAAAAAAACAAGCAACCCAATCAAAAAATGGGCAAAAGAGCTAAGCAGGCATTTCTCTAAAGAAGATATACAAATGGCCAACAGTCATATGAAAAAATGCTCAACATCACTCAGCATCCAGGAAAGCCAACAGTCATATAAAAAAATGCTCAACATCACTCAGCATTCAGGAAATGCAAATCAAAACCACTCTGAGATACCATCTCACCCCAGTTAGGATGGCTGAAATCCAAAAGACGCTGAACGATAAATGCTGGCGAGGTTGCGGAGAAAAAGGAACTCTCATACATTGTTGGTGGGAATGCAAAATGGTGCAACCCCTATGGAAAATGGTTTGGAGGTTCCTCAAACAGTTGCAGATAGATCTACCATATGACCCAGCTATCCCACTGCTGGGAATATATCCAAAGGAATGGAAATCATCAAGTTGAAGGTATAAGAAATTAAATGGCAAGCTCCTGAATGACCAATGGGTCAAAGAAGACATTAAGAAGGAAATCAAAACATTTCTTGAAACAAATAAAGACAGAAACACAATATACCAAAACCTATGGGATACAGCCAGTGCAGAATTAAGAGGAAAGTTTATAGCAATACACAGATACACCAAAAAATAGAAAGATTGCAAATAAACCACCTAATGATAAACCTGAAGGAATTAGAAAAGCAAGAACAAACTAACCTCAAAATAAAAGTAAGTGGAAAAAAAGAAATAACAAAAATCAGAGCAGAAGTAAATTAAATTGAGACTAAAAATACAACACAAAATATTAATCAAATGAAAAGTTCATATTTTGAAAAGATAAGCAAAATCAACAAACCCTTAGCTACACTAACCAAGAAAAAAGAGAAAAGACCCAAATAAATAAAATCAGAAATGAAAATGGAGACATTATAATTGATACCACCAAAATACAAAGGATCGTTAGAGACTTATGAACAACTATAGGCCAATAAATTTGAAAACTTAGAGGAAATGGAAAAATTCCTGGATACCTATGACCTTCCAAGATTGAACCAAAAAGAAATAGAAAACTTAAATAGACCAATAACAAGTAGCAAGATTGAATCAGTAATAAAAATTCTCTCAACAACATAAAAATGCCCAGGGCCAGATGGCTTTACTGCTGAATTCTACCAAACATTTAAAGAAGAACAAATACCAATATTTCTTAAACTATTTCAAAAAATTGAAGTAAAAGGAATTCTTCCAGACTCACATTATGAGGCCAGCATTAACCTGATACCAAAGCCAGGCAAGAACACAACAAAAACAACAGAAAACAACAGGTCAATATCCCTGATAAACATAGATGCAAAAATCCTCAATAAAATACTAGCAAGCCAAATCCAATGGCACATCAAAAAGATTATACGCCATGACCAAGAGGGATTTATCCAAGGGATGCAAGAATGGTTCAACATATGGAAATCAATAAACATGATTCATCACATCAACAGAATAAAAGAAAAAAAAATGATCATCTTGATAGATGTAGAGAAAGCATTTGATAAAATTCAATATCTCTTCATGATAAAAACTCTCAACAGATTAGGTAAAGAAGGAAAATATCTTAATACAATAAAGGCTATATGTAGTTAAAGCCACAGCTGACATCATAGTGAACAGAGAAAAGCTGAAAGCTTTCTCCCTAAAAACTGGAACAAGACAAGGATGCCCACTCTCACCACTTTAATTTAACATAGTACTGGAATTCCTAGTCATAACAATCAGGCAAGAGAAGGGAATAAAAGGCATTCAATTTGGAAAGGAGGAAAACAAATCTGTTTGCAGATGACATAATTTTATATAGAGAGAAACCTAAAGACTCTACCAAAAAACACCTAGACTTGATAAACAAATTCAGTGAGGTGGCAAAGTATAAAACAAAAAATCAGTAACACTTCCATACACTTACAATGAATTAGCAGAAAAAGAAATCAAACAAGCAATGTGATATATGAAGCAACAACAACAACAACAACAACAACAACAAATACCTAGGAATAAACTTAACCAAGGAGGTGAAAGATCTCTTCAGGGAAAACTATAAAACACTGATTAAAGAAATTAAGGAAGACACAAAGAAATGGAGCGACATCCATGTTTATGGATTGAAAGAATCAATATTGTTAAAATGACCATGCTATCCAGAGCAATCTACAGATTCAATGCAATCCCCATCAAACTATCAAGGACAACTTCAAAAAAATATGAAAAAAAAATCCAAAAATTCTTATGGAACAACAAGAGACTCTGAATAGCCAAAGCAATCCTGAGCAAAAAGATCAAAGCAAAAGGCATCACAGTCCCTGACTTTAAATTATACTGTAAAGCTATAGTAATCAAAAAGCACAGTACTGGCACAAATACAGACATATAGACCAATAGAACAAAGTGGAGAATTGAAAAATAAATTCATCTACCTATAACCAACTGATATTCAGTGAAGGAGCCAAGAACATACTTTGGGGAAAGGGTAGTCTTTTCAATAAATGGTGCTCGGAGAACTAGAGATCCATATGTAGAAGAATGTAACTAGACTTCTATTTCTTGCCATATATAAAATCAACTCAAAGTGGATTAGAGACTTAAATGTAAGAACCCAAACAGTAAAACTTCTACAAGAAAACACAGGAGAAACACTTTAGGACTTAGGACTGGGCAAAAATTTTAGGAATAGGACCTCAAAAGCACAGGCAACAAAAGCAAAAATAAACAAATGGGATTATATCAAACTAAAAAGCTTCTGCCCAGCAAAGGAAACAATCAACAGAGTGGAAAGACAACCTGCAGAATGGGAGAAAATATTTGCAAACTACGCATCTGACAAGGGTTTAATATCTAGAATATACAAGGAACTCAACTCAATAATAAACAAACAAATAATCCAATTTTAAAATGGACAAAGGAGCTGAATAGACATTTCTCAAAAGATGACATGTGAATAACCAACAGGCAATGTCACTAATCATCAGAGAAATGCAAATCAAAAACACAACGAGGTATCATGTAACCCTGGTTAGAATGGCTATTATCAAAAAGGCAGAAAATAACAAATTCTGGTAAGGATGTGAAGAAAGAGCAACTCTTATACATTTTTGGTGTGAATGTAAATTAGTACAACCATTATGGAAAACAGTATGGAGATATCTCCAGGAACTACAGATAGACCTTCCATAATATCCAGCAATCCCACTTCTGGACATATACCCAAATAAAAGGAAATCAGCGTGTCAAAGGAACACGTGCACTTCCAAGTGTGTATGGCATTTCTATTCACAATAGCCAAGATCTGTAATCAATTTAAATATCCATTGACAGATGAATGGATAAAATAAATGTGGGATATATACACAATGGAATACTACTCAGACATTTAAAAAAAATGAAATTCTGCCATTCACAACAACATGGGTGAGCTTGGAGAAAATTATGTTAAGTGAAATAAGCCAGGCACAGAAAGAGAAATACCACATGTTCTCACTCATATGTGGAAGCTAAAAAAGTTGACCTCACAGAAGAAGAGGGTAGAATAGTGGTTAGTAGAGACTGGTGTGGGGAAGGGGAAGGCAAGATGAGAAGAGGGTTGTCAATGGACACAACTGCAGAGAGATAGGAAGAATAAGATCTAGTGTTCTATAGCAACAGAGGGTGGCTACAGTCAAAAACAAATTACTATATAACTTCAACTAGCTAATTGAGTGGATTTTGAATGTTTCCAATACAAAGAGGCAACAAATGTTTGGCGTGATGGATGTGCTAAATACCCCAATATCATCATTGCACATTGTATAAAGGTGCCCAAATATCACATAGTACTCCAGAAATACATACAATTATCATGGGTCAATTAAGAAAAATAAATTTTTTTTAAAAAAGAAAGAAATAGAAGAATGGTAGTTACCAGAGGCAGGGAACGAGAACAGAGAGAGGGGAAGAGAGGTTGGTAAACTGGTACAAAGTTACAAAGTTATGGTTAGACAAGAAGAGTAAGTTCTGGTGCTCTGGGATGACTATAGCTAAAAATATTGCATTACATATTTTAAGATAGCCAGAAAAAGAGGATCTTGAGTTATAACCACAAAGAAATAATAAACGTTTAAGTGATAGATAAATGCTAACTATTCTGATTCAGTCATTACACAATATATGCATGTATTGAAACAACAAACTGTACCCCATAATAACGTACAATTAAAAAATAATAAATTAATTAATTTTAAAAAAAAGAAGGTAGTGAACATCTGGTTTTGGCTTGCCCAGTATCTTCCTTCCTTCTGTCAACAGCATGTCATTGTTTTGGGGAAAATTGCCCCTCTCCAACTCCACATGGTCCTGCAGGAGCTGCCAATCACAGAACAGGACAGTAACCAACACTTTCCATCTCCATGCTCAGTGGTCTGAAGCCTAAGACACATGTTTTCCAGGGATCTGGAATGGCTGAGATGTATGGCTGGGCACCAGATGACAGGTTGTCCCCTAAGGCTGGAGAGAAAGGCCCACTTCCCATGCCATGGATGTAGGTGGAGTCCAGCATCTCATTCAGAGCTTGGACTAAGCATAATTCAGTTGGACGAAACCTTTTGCATTAATGTTTTATGCAGTTTCTAGTCTCCTTCTAGAAATTAAGACCAATAAACATTTTCTGAATCAGAATAACAAGTGAAGGTCAGTTTCATTCCTTGATCATTTTAAATACTGGAAAATTCCTCAGGAAATGCACTTTTAGCCACTTTGGAAAACAGTTTGGTGGTTCCCTAAAAAATTAAAAATAGAATTACAGTATGACCCACCAATTCCACTTCTGGGCATATCCAAAAGAATGGAAAGCAGGGTCTCAAAGAGATATTTGCATACCATGTTCATAGCAGCATTATTCATAATAGTCAAAAGATGGAAGCAACCCAAGTGTCTATTGACAGATAAATTGCTAAACAAAATATGATACATACATACATTGGAATATTATTCAGCCATAAAAAGGAAAGAAATTCAGACATATGCTGCAACATGAATGAAACTTGAGAATGTCATGCTAAGTTAAATAAGCCAGCCACAAAAAGGACAAATGCTGTATGACTCCTCTTATTTGAGGTACCTAGAGTAGACAAATTCATAGAGACAGAAAGTGGAACGGTGGTTGCCAGAGGCTGGTGGGACGGAGGCATGGGGAGTTAGTATTTGACGGGTATGGAGTTTCAGTTTGCAAGATGAAAAGAGTTACACAATAATGTGAATGTAATTGATGCCACTGAACTGTACACTTAAAAAATGGTTAAGATGGTAAATTTTATTTACTGTGTATTTCACCACAATTTTTTTAAAAATGAAAGAATTGCACTTTTGTGATTAAAAAAACAGCACGCTGAAACTAAAAAAAAAATTAAAAAATAAATTTACAAAAGTGTGGTATGCCCCGCAATATAAGTGTAATCATTATGAAGATTCAATCTAAGAGAATGATATGCTGCCTTTGATAAGAGTCAAGGATGGTTTCCAGCAGGAAAAGTTTAAAGCAGAAATAGGAATTTGCCAACAGTGTCAGGCGGGGGAGGCCACTGTAGACACAACGAGCAGAACATGGAGCTCGGAGAGTGTGCTGCATTTTGCTGGAGGAAAATTACTGAGGGGAGCAATGGCGGGTATGAAGCTTAAAACAAGGCAATGAATCTAATTGTCATAAAATAGCTGGCATTTGATGAGGGCTCTTTATGTGCCAGGTACCGTTCTCAGTGTTTTACCCACATTATCTTCTTTTTTTTTTTTTTTTTTTTTTTTTTTTTTTTTTTTTTTTT